>NC_142570.1:10111590-10414621 GCF_041283825.1 Pyrus communis | reverse complement strand
ATTTAGGCTAGAATTCCCTCTTAATTGGTGGTATGGCCTACCATATATGTGTACTTTTTTTTTTAGTTTTATATTTTGAAATTCATTAAATCCAACGATAACAAAAAGATCTAACGGTCCCAATTTAAATCTAATGGCTAAAATAGTTTAAAACAAATATTTTCATGTATTTCATATTCTTTCATAGTGTTCCCCGAGTTTCATGGTGGTGATTTAGTGATTTTTCAATATTTATCGGAATCTAAATATTTTTAGGTTAAAATATTCATAAAATTAAATTAGGATAGTCTACATAAACTTCTTCTTAAAAAAAAATTACTTTAAGAAAAAAAAAATCCTAAATTCATTGTTTAGTAATTTCGGGTTTAAAATTTAACTCAAAAATATTAGAGCAGAAAAACTATTAATGGGTTAAAGTCTAAATTTTTTTAGTTAAAACTTTGAGTTTTAACAATAAAGATAAAATAAAGAGTAAAGTGAATAGTACCAGAATTGACTTTTTAGTGTAAAATGTGGTTTTTCATTAAACTGAACAGTACCGCGAACTTTTCGTTAAAACTCAATTTTTTTTATTTGGTGACAATTTATTTGATTAACTAGCACTATATGGAATTTTCAAATTATGAAAAGTTGAGTGGGGCCACCTATCCCCAGTAGCCACTGGCTGCTTCCGTCCATACACGTGAGTTAGTTATACCGCATGCTTGATATTGCAATTCAAAATGTACCAACAAAAATGAACTGTTAGACAATTTGGTAAACAAAATATTGAAATACCAATAGGGAAGGGGAATTGGTTAGCAATTTACTGGTCTTGTATTACAAGGAATGAGAACCAAGATTTTAGCACAACTTATGTAAAAAAACACTACATACACTTGCAAGCTTAGGGAAAGTTATCAACAAACAACAAATTTGACATCCGAAATCTTTACGTTAAACGTTGCCATAACAACTAGCTTCGAGATCGTTTGCGGGCATGGACACGATCATGTCCTGCATCTGTATAAACCATGCTTCAAAGGGAGTAGGTACTGTAGAATTGTGATAAACATTACAGGATGAATTGGGTAAGTCTAGCATTACTCTTTTAAAATCTCAGCTGCATTTTCGCAGCTTAAAAGCTAAGGACTGGTTTGGTATTACTATGCTTTGAAAAAAAACTGATTCTGCTGTGCTGTGAGAATAAGGTCATTTTTGTTGCTTCATGTTTTCAGCTTTTTTTTACTCAAAACTATGAAAATAATCTGTTTTAAGTGTTTACCAAACATCTTTTTGAGTTCAGTTTTTTTTATACCCACTTTTATAAAAGCACCTCAGTACCAAACCCAAATTAGAATGGAGGTAGAAGAGACGAGACGGCAAAGGCTACCATAGATGGAGGTAGAAAAGTGTGAGTTAGGATCAGAGATGATTGTTGGATTGAGTTTCTAGGTTGACACTTTTTTAATTAATTATTAAATTAATAAACCTATTTCTAATTTATTTTCAATTTAATTAGACTAATGAGACCCATTTATGTGTCGCATGATCACATAACAAATTTTTTTACAAAACTGTGATGCAAGGATGACATTGATTTGCGACAGCTAGAACTACATTGATCAACAGATTCACGGCACCTGCAGCAAGATAAACCAGAGTTTTCTTCAACTCAACTCAACAAAGCTTGAACCCGGTATCTAAGTTTGAATAAAACAGAATCCATAAAACCAAAACAGTTTTGCAAATAGGGAATTCGAGATCTCCAGTATACCTAGAACGACTTCTCCTAGTCCTCGACAATGATCTCAACGGGCAGCCTATGACAGGTGAAGGAGAGGTGCATTATGTTTACACATACATAGCTGCAAATAATATACGTGTATCACGGTCACCTATCATATTCTCACGTTGCAACACCGATAACTAAGCCTTACCGGCCGGCATGTTTGTGTTGGAACAGAGAGAGAACCAAAACGAGAATGGCAAAGACAAATCACTGAAACTGAAACTGAAAGGCAAAGGGTCACAACATTTAATTCTATATGCTAATTTTTAGTTTTTTAGAAAGAAAAAACCTGTCAGAAGTTACAAAAAAGAAAAATGGTTTTCTAAAAACGAAAGAAATGCCTGAAAACTTGGACAACTCTGTCTCTTCCTCTCTTGTTTCCCAATCTACTTCTATAGTTGTATCCAAGGTTATAGAACCTGGTATAAGGTACAGTATCACGATGCATCCATCTAAAAGTGTAGCATGATTCTTCAAAACGAAAGCTGAAGACAATTGTCGAGTACTAACAACATTCTTCGGCACATTTCATCAATTCTACCTTCTGGCCTCACCACCAATCCCACCAGGCCCGCTTCCACCATGACACACACAGCCCTCAAAATTGCATCACCATTTGATACGTTAATGCAGTGGTTCAAACCCCAGTCCGATTATCTAACTCCCTGGGACAGAATTTATACCTAGTCGAAATCAGTGGACTGCTGGTTCAGAGAACATGGTAGAGAATTGGCTGAAACCTTGCCTATCTCACGCCTAAAACCATTACTTAGAGATCCCAACTCTGTTACGTCATCATCACTATCAATGGTTTTTGGAGTTGCACGATTTTGATAACTTCTGCGCTGGACAACAAACACATTGAAGTAATAGCTTACCAAGTCTTCCCTTGTTTTTCTAAGAAACCACTTGGATGCACTATCCCAAAAGGAAGAAGAATTTGAGGTATTTCCCTCAAAAAAAGGAGAATTTGAGTGATTTAACTTTACCAAATCCTTGAATCTCTTTTCTTCTTCAGCTGTCCACCGAAGAGAAACTTCCTCACCCATTCGATCAAATCGCCAATGATAGAACAAGGAACCAAGCTCTCTCTTCAATTTCATCCTAGCCTCAGTAATGTGAAATCGGAAACATGCAACAGAACCTGGAAATCCACAGCCACACTTATCTTGTCTTCCTTGGCCAATAAGATCTGTTTCACTAAGGGGGCCGTCTTCCTCACGTTTCAAGGGCCATACCCGTGTGCCTAGCCATTTAATATCACTTTCAGAAGCCACCCCAGTCCATTCAGGGACATCAGCTTGAGCATGAGCGCCTATAGAGACATCCTTTTCGTGGGGATTCTCCTCAGACGTTGCATCAGTGGCCAATAAATCAACTTCTGCAGGAGCTTTATCCATAGAATCATTTTCCACCTCTTTTTTATGGCAACAAGGGCATGATTGAGATTTAACTGAATGAGGAAGCCTTTCACTGCATCGAAACCTCCCTGAGCACTGGCGACCAGCAACAATATTATCTTCGTACAACAATGGATGCATCTTTAGCTTCTTCTGCAAGTTTAGACCATGATCTGTTTATAAAATTGAAACTAATTTACTTTCATACATGGATATTCACAGTTCCGGGAAATCAAAAATTGGTGCAGAAAAGGAAAAGGAAGAACATAGCTAGACAAACTTAATGAACAAGAAGCACCTGATCAAAGAGTTCGGATATTGCTGAATTAAGTAGGGTTGAGGTGTGAACTATCTGGAAACCTGTTTAGGTTTGTAGCTATTAAGGTGGATGGCGATATCATATTGTGGAGGTTAACTTACTCGAGGCAGAAACAATGGCAACTTATCACAGGGGATGATATTCATCATCTCATAATTTCATAGATAAATGTTACGGAGCAAGGAGTACACTCGAACGATTAACTATACTATGCATATAAAATTCAAGAAATGGCTGTAGTCAAGAAGCAAAAGGAAAAAACATTTAGGGAAACACACAAACAAACAAACAAATGTACCTGCTGGAGACATTCTTCAGTCTTTGAATTAACATTCCTTCTTATCAGCAATGCCTCCTTTGCTCTAAGTGCTTGGACCCAGCACTCGTCATCGCTCCTATGCTCTTTCCACTTTGTTGGCCCTGGTATTGCTCCAATTGAAGGATCATTTGGTTGCTTTGCAACCTGGACTACCCAATTTAGCATTCCTACCAAGTATTCTCGCTTTCTTTTACGATCATTTTCTTTTTTATTGAGACTAGATAGTGATATCAAAATATCACTCTGATCGTAATTACAAACTTTTTCGTCATCATCACCATTGCATTCTCCAGATACTAGATGAACCTCTCCATCACTTTTGCCCTTCCGCTCTGGCCAACCCGACAACAAACCTCCAAACTCTCTCACCAACTCCGAAGACAACGGATGCAAATCCCCATTTCCCGAACTCCTAGTTTCACAAATCTCCCTAAACCATTTCTCCAGCTCATTCAAATATTTAAAGTAAATCAATTTCACAGAACACATTGCTTCCTGATCAAAACCCAATTCATTGGCAACAAAAGACCACAAAATGTTCTTCGAAACCGAATCAATCCCACCTCTATCTTTCACCACACAGAACAATTTGAACAAATCAACAGGTTGCCTATCACCAATCACTGCTGGGACAGGCCTAACAAAACCACCTCCATCACCAATTTCCTTAAGAAAAACAGCTAATACTCGATTAAATATACATCTTAGCCTACCCATTTGATCACCCTCATCAAAATCCACACCATCCTTTACAGAACCAACATGATTGGTTTCAGGAAAAACACCATTTTTCTGACATGTGTCATTAGTTTCGACGCAATCTGAGACAGACCCAGCGGTTAAGGATGACCATCCTGCCATGAACTTCGATTTGACTAATGAAAACCCAACAAGAATCTTTGTCCCAAAAGATCAAAATTCCAAACAACAGAAACAAATGATTTCAAATTTTGGGCAGAGGGTGTGAGACCCCTTGCCCTCTTTTATTTGCAGAGTGTTGTGGAAATGTCGTTTGTTACCTGGACATTTCTGGGTTGCTTCTTTTTGGTTTTGGCTTCGGAAAGCAGCCACCTTTGCGAATTTGCAGAAATGCGGAGGCGGCAAAAGGGACAAGGGGATGAGCAAGGACAGGCAAGAATAACGTTGGAATTGAGGAAATTGTCGAAAAAATGATAGCGGGTGACACCCCGACAGTACCAGGTGGACTCAAAAATTTGCTTTGGACAGAGATTAGATTACGCGCACACACATATATATAAGCAGAGGGAGGAAACAAATGTTTATACTTTATTGAAAGCGGAGAAAATGCAAAAGAAAAAAAAAAAAAATTCTTGAGAGAAACATTTCAATGAATCTAATTTATAGATTTTTTTTTTTTTTTTTCTGGCCAAAGAAATAGAAGGTTGATTTTGAGATATATGTTTTCTGAAATGGGTGGATTTATGAATTAGATGGGTCGATCTAATATTATCTATGTCTTTGTATCTCGTTGGTTTAACTGACATTTAAAATTTTAAATAACCATTGATATGAATATACGATGTGAAAGCTATTTACGTTTTCAATTGTACTCTCGTTTTCCAATTTAGGACTATAGGCATACACTTGCGCTAAGACGCGGGAAGGATTAAAAGAACGTGCATGACATGGCGCTGGAAGAGCTCTGAGAACATACTCAAAATTAATAAATATATTTTAAAAATATAGATCTGCACGTGATATAGAAGGGTTGATATAATCTACCAATATAGTAGATTAAAAAAATCAACTAACTTTTAGTTTTGTGATATTTCTTTCAATATAGGTCCTATTTTCGAATCACCATTTTTAATTTATCCAAAAAAAATGAAAATTGCAAAAGGGAGAAAATAGTTTTATGAATCTTTCTACAATTATTTATTTTTAATTTGGGAAATTGGTTGTTTATGTTTTTTATTTGGCTTTTCAAATTTGAGTATATGGTATTATGCAATTTTGTAAGATGCATTATTGAAAGTTAGTGATTGTGCTAGCATTTTTTTTTTTTTAACAAAAAGATTTTATTTAAAAGAGTAAAGCAATTAATGATACAAAGCACAAAATCTATCCAAAATGGGAATAATATTATAAATCTTATGCAAAAAACAAAAATAGAAATATATTTATTAATGGTTGATTTGCATAAAATTAATAAAAAGTTACAATGTTAACAATATATCAACAACATTTATGTTAATTATGAATAGGTCATCCATGTATTGCGATACTTAAATATATTTAAAATAAACGAAAATTATAAAATATGCCACTACAACTAGCACCCAATTCGTCTAACACCCCTTTCTCATATTTTTAAATATTTTGGAACAGGTCAATACAGATTTAGACATTGCAACCCAATGTTTGTTTCCTGATTGTGTTTGTTACATTTGGATTCAGACGCTATGTTGCAGTGTCCGTTTCATGGTTTCGTTTGTTTTTCACCACTCACATGCCTCCTACGCTTCACACCTTGCGTGACTCCTAATTTTTACATTCGGTTTCAGAAACCACAATGTAGTATCCGTTTCCTTGTTTTGTTTCTTTACATTTGGATTCAAACGTTGCGTTGCAATGTCCTTTTCCTAGTTTTATTTTTCCCATCACTCACACGCCTCTTACGCTTCACACATCGCGCTAGGGGTGGGAACTTGGAATCAAAACAAACCAAACCACACGTAACAATTTGGTTTTTGCAGTTTTGAACCGGTTTTGGTTTGAAACCGAACCACAATATGGAAAAACAGTTTAGTTTCGGTTCTAAACATCTAACACCGCACTGAAATTGAATTGGACATGGAAAAATAAAATAAATACTTAATTTAATACCAATATTAGGTAATTTATTTTGTTGACTTTCTTTGTTTTGTTTTTTCAATGTGTTTTGTTACTCTTGTAGGCTTTTTAAAGTTTATAACAACTAATGTAATTTGACACACCCCGACCTAGAATGTCCACTAGGACTCCAAATCGAGTTGTGCTGGCCAACACCCAGAGGGTGAAGAAGGCATAAAGTATAGTGATGTGGAAAATGTGAATAAATTTAAACCTAAAAGTACCTAAAGATAAGAGTGCGCTGTGAGCGGGAATGAACCAATTTCACATGCGACGTCTGACAAGGTTCTAAAAAACGCTAGGCGCTAGTTAGGCGGCGGGCTAGCGCCTAGTGCCTAGATGGCTAGGCGGGGTCTAGGCGGGCGCCTAGGCTGTCTAGGCGGATTTAGGTAAATTTCTTGTATATCTTGTAAATAAGTGCATATTGACACTTACGAAAAATTATGCTTGTATGAAATACATAAATAAAAGAATAAAAGAATGATAAAATGTAAATAAAATATCTAACAAGTCCAGAATTTAAAAACATATTAGGCATATACATTTTAAATGACTATATCTAATTTTTAAAGATTAAAAGTAAAAATCTGGTTAGGTGGTTCATAATAAAAAGAATTCTGAAAAGGTGCATATGCATCCTTTCCCCTATCCATTCCCAACATCCCACGCCTCAAATCAGCCAAGACCCATGCCTCACATCAACCAAGACAGTCAGAAACTCCCAACCAAGGAGTCATTTTGACGCCTTGAAAACCGGAATTTTTTGTCTTTTTTATTCTTTCCTTTTCATCATCCTCTTCGTCTTCTTTCCGTTCCCTCTTCTTCTTCTTCTTTTTTCCATTTTCCCTATGTAATTTCTCCCTTTTTTCTTCAATTGCTCTACCCAATTCCTTATCTTCTCCACCTAATTAAGTTTCTCGTTTCCTCTCCCTTCATTCTTCTTCGATTGCTCCACCTGATTCCCCATCTCTCCACCTAATTTCCATCTTCTTGCTATGTATAATTTTCCAAAACCTAATCATGAGTCCAGTCAATTTCCTCAAGCACAGCGAAGAAATATGGGCTTCCAGGTCAAAGTTCTCGTTTTTTTTCCTGCAATTGCACTATTATTCTGATTCCTTCTACATATCTCTCTCACGTTTGCTCTTCCCTCATGCTCTCTCGATTTCTTGGTCGTCATAATCGTGGTGTAGTGAGACGGAAAATTTTAACAAAACCATCGCAGAGGCCACTTAGCTCGACGCCTAGCCCGCCTAGGCACCACCTAATACCTATGCCGATTTCTTGAACGTTTTTGAAATAATCGAAGCGGCGGCCCGTAGCCCAGTGCCTAGGTGGCCACCCAGACTGCATTTTAGAACACTGCGTCTGAGTATAAGTAAAGTACAGTAGTGTGGGTAAGGATTATACCCTTAGACGTAGCCACCTATACTAAGATTTGCCAAGAATCCTCGTCGATGCGAACTTTCAGCAGCTAAAACTTGGAGGGGTGCAAAAACAAAGGTGAGTGGGCCTGAAACTAAAGTTTTTAATAAAAACCTTTTGAAAACATTATAACCCCTTACCGTAAAACCCGTATAATTTCCCAGAAAATAATAATACATACGTATATAGAAATCATGCTCGAGAGTAATGAAAACCAAGTATATGCCATGTCATTATCTCAGCAGTAAATATGTAAGCTAGGTGATATAAATCAATGTAAAAGTGATATGCTAGCTGAAGTCACCTAATGTGACATGTACGGCTGAACCTATTGCTCATCAATCCAGCCGGAGTCACCTAATGTGACATGTACAACTCTAAACCTACACACGAGTCAGAACCACCTAAATGTGGTGTGTATGACAGGTTGGGTGTAAATAAGTACGCTCAAGTGCTATGATCACGTGAAGGCTGTGCGAAGTATCGCAAGTCACCTATGAGTCGGAACCACCTAATGTGGTCTGTACGACAGGCTGGCACCTAACTTGGATCCTAGCTAAGCGTGCGGTGCAGGAGGTGAACGATCACATGAAGGATAGGCCCTAGCCACGGCCGGAGCACTAACACTGGGGTGCAGGACAATGAGCTCTACGTGCATCAACTCATAATCAACTACCATGCAACCATACCGTCAATATATACTCATATGAACTTACCTGGGCCTCCGAAGTATCATGCAATATTATGCAAAGTTATACTAATGCATATGCTAAAGTGTAATGCAATTGACATGGCATTTAAAAACATAAATCCATTCAAAACAATTTCTGGGAAAATGAAAAACATATATACGTATATGTAGAAAACCAAAAAGCCCACTCACCTGAAGCTCGCGTTACAACTCCCTAGCACAAATATCAAGGCGTCACCAATGATCGGCGCCTAGAATAATTATCAAATTATGTCTTAGACTTCTTATCAATAGAACATATAACTTACATATCCTATTCGGGAAGATCCGTACGTCAGATTCTCAATCCGTAAGTTTCTAATATCCTCAAATATTACGTTTTATAACGTAACAAAGTTTGGTGACGATCTAACGGTCGGATCGTCGATTGCTATAATAATCAAGTGGCGAACCTTAATGAAACTAAGTTCAAATGACGGAAATTCGCCAATCGGACTTCACCAATGGAATCAGGGTATTAAAATTTAGACTAGGAAGATCAGGGGAAGTCTCGGCCCATGCGTCGCTGCAGGTGGCGGTCGGCCGTCCCGACTCGCTGGAAACTTCAACTATTTCTAAAAATTCTCAAACTTCATAGAAATGAAGATCTCAGTGAGTAGAGCAACTTTCATATCTGTGACCAAGGCCAATTTGGCCAGGAAACATCACCAATTCCCCTCGATCCGCCGAAAACCCCATAAAAGGTGAGCTTCAATTCTCCTTCCTCGATGTTCCGCAACCCCTAAAACTGATTGGGCTTTGTTCCATGGCTCAAGGGGAGCCTAATGATGGTGGTGGTGGTCGAAGGAATCACCTTCGGGAATGACGGATCGTCGTCTAAGACCGCCGGACCTATCCACTCAGTTCTTCACGTAATCGAGTCTAATTTCTTCCATCTTTCCATCTTTGGGTGGAATTGGTAGAAGGAGGGTCAATGAGTGGTGTGGTAGGGATGGATTATTGCTATTTGCCGCAAAAACGACGGAAAACCAGCGGAATTAGCCCTGGGTTAAAACTGAGTCGTGCGGGTTGGCTAGTTATAACCAGATTAAGGTGATCCGGTGCATTCCCTTTCTTTCCTTTCCCCTCCTTTCTTGTCTCCCCCATTGGTCACTTCCCTTTTCACTATCTTCCTTATTGGCCGGTTCTCCCCTCCTTTATATTTCATCTCCATCGCCCAACTTTTCTTTCTTTAAATCTGGGCCACACACGTGGCTGTCCAGATTTGGCTCCAAAAATCTGGAGCTTTCTAGAAGTAATTAATTGACCATTTAGTCCATAACTGCGTTCGTTAATAACTTCTTCGTTATAACTCCAAATTGCGTTCCATTTGCGTCCACGCGTCCGTAGCGATGAGTACTACAAGAATATGCCAAGAAAACAAACCTTATGTGACACGACATGGCAGTCAACAAAAGTCAACACTTTGCCTCGAAGGGTATTTTTTGTAAGTTCACATTAAAAAATCATAATAATTGGGGACGAGTCGTTACATAATTTGTATTGTTTATGTATTTGTATTTGTAGAGTTGGTCAAATTGAATTCAACTATCACCTCTCTTACTCTTAATCCACAACCAGAACAACAAGCTCCAAGCCAATCTTAAGCTTCTAGTTCACAAGATTCAACAGTTTTCCATCCATCGGTTTCATTTTCACAAGGTGTATGGTCTTCCCAAGTATCACATTCTCAAGCATGTTCACGAGCTCATAGGCCTCCTACGAAGAGTAAGTGTCCAAAAATAAAGGGAAAGAGAGGGGGTTGAACGATGCAATTAGGTTGTACTAATGGCATAAAGCATTTAGTTTGCAAATTGTTTGAAACCGAAACCAAAACCATTTGAAACCGACTCGAACTGCAACCAAATGGTTTGGTTCCATTTCAGTTCAAGCTTCAAAACCGCACTGTAAAAAAATTTGGTTTATCTTTTGGTTTCACCCTAAACTACGTCAAACCAAACCCTACCCACCCTACCTTGCGTAACTCTTGATTTTTACATTTAGATTCTGACACCGAAATTTAGTCTTTGTTTCCTGGTTTTGAATTCCATGTCGTAGAAGTCTCGGCTCTCTCATATCACCATCTCTCTCTTGGTAAACTTCTCTACTTCACTAGACTAGCTCTCCTCTCGGTGATGGCTTGGACGGAAATTTAATATCCTATAACATATTTATTTACCTAATTAATTGAATCAAACCCCATCGTCTCTACCATTTAAAACAAATTAATCTAATCAGTGATTGCTTGGGGCAATTCGAGATCCATGGTCTTAACGCTGTAACATATTTGCAGAACTAAATGATAGCTATAATTTCTAGGAATAAACACAACTTTGAATTTAAAAAAAAAAAAAAAAAAAAAAAGAAAACCAATATTTTTGTTCAATACCCAAATAAAAATTTCACCAAAATCCCCATCACACACCTTCCTAGTGCAATCACCATAGCCACCTTGCTATGCATACAACAAAGCTTCATACATGTTCAACCATCTTTTAGCCTAGTGATACTTCCATGATTATTGGAAAATGTCTTAAATTCGAGTCATCATTTCTAATTTGCCAAAAAAAAATAAAAATAGTTATAGCAAGTTGACCTTTATCACATTGGTGGAAAGGTGTTGAGTTTTTGTATGAGGACGTGAGTTCAAACTCCGTTGATGGCTAATCTAAAATCTAATTTAACAAAATTATCGTTTGAAAAAAAAATTTATATAAGCTTTATAGTTCATTCCAGTGTAGTGTGTTAAAACAAATCTACTAACATATGATATCGGTATTGCCTAAAACGAAGGTTTTCGACAATATTAAGGAGAATCTTAATACTAAGTTGCAGTGTGAAAGGTTGGGCAAAGCAGTTTTTATTACAGGAGGTGCTATTAATAATGTTTTAAAAGTTCCCACCTAGCTCCACTTAGGTCTTGTCTAGGCACTTGGCGGCTAGCCACTACTACGATTAATCTATATTGTTTTTAAAAATAAGAAAGGGCGTCTAGATCTGCCTAAGCGTCTGCCTAGACCCGTCTAGGTCATGACTCTCACTTAGACAGAAAATAGATTACTTCCATTTTATATTTTATTTTCTCAATAAATTGAAAAAAGATTTATTGGATACTTTGATGAACACTCATTCTATTTTTATCCCCATGTTTTCAATATGTTAGTACTTTATAATTTATGTAAGATTCTCAAAGGCATTAATCACTAGTCGGACGGGGAACTGGGGCCTAGCACCTAGGCTACTAGGTGGGGCCTGGGCAGATTTGAGTAAACTTATTATATCGTGTAAATAAATGTATGTTTACATTTAAAAAAAATACATAATGAATTGGGATACATAAATTGAAAAATAGAATGACATATATATTAAAAAAATATTAAAACATACTGAAAACATGTGGAACCAGAATATTATGATTGTTCATCCAAGTATTCAACAAATTTCTTACAATTTATTAAAAAAAATAAAATGAAAAATAAAAGTTAGCTATTTTCTATTTAAGTGAAAGTCGTGACCTAAGTGGGTGCCTAACAAGCGCCTAGATAGGCTAGGCAGGCGCCTAAGTAAGTTTAGGCATCATTTCTTAATTTTCAAATGCTTAAGGATTAATTGAGATGGTGGCTAGCTACATATTGCTAAAGCGGTTTTAAAACAGTGAATTTATGTGTCATTCTATTTTGCAATTTATGTATCTCAATACAATTATGTATTTTTTTAGGCATAATTAGACATTTATTCATGTTATATAATACATTTAATTTAAAAAAAGAATCGCCTATGTTCTAGGTCAGTGCCCGCCACTCGACTAGCGCATAGTGACTTTTAGAACTTTGGCTATTAAAAGTGGTAGGATTGCTGAGTCGACTCATATATCCCAACTCGGTGAGAGGAATACACACTTGTTCGATACACATGATCAATTGAAATGAAGAACTCTCAAATTTCAAAGTACATTGAAGGTGAAAGTGAACGATTTTATACATGGAGAGGATTAAAAGAAGATTAGCCAAGAAGAAAATTTATCCCTTCCTTTTTTTTTTTTTTTTGGTTGAAAAAAAAGAAGGGATGAATTTTCCTACTATTTAGAAGAGAATTAAAATAGATAAGTTTTCTTTATGGGTAATTCATCTTTTATATTCTAGGTGGTCAATAATTTTATAACTTCTCCCTTCCGCATACTTTTAATTTAGTAAGTTATTCATTTCAATCCAATTATGTATACCAAATGAGCCCTCACAATCTTAAACACGAAAAGAGAGAAAATCTATAAACAAACGCAATTAGAATTAACACTGACGTGTGTTATATCTATTCCCACGTGCAAATAGAAGAAGCTCTCCAGCATTCACTTTCATGTTTTGTTTCTTTATTTAAAACGTATTTTTAATTTGGACGTAATAATCTGCAAAATACATGAAGAATTGCCAAAAAAGAAAAAAAAAAGAAAAAAGAAAAGGTCTAAATAACATAAATGAACTTGAAATATCATAATTGAACTTGAAAACTATATGGTTGATTGTCATGGTGATTAGTATTCTTTTTTAACCCACTACGTTCCAAATACAGGCTTTACCCTCTCACCTTAGTGTATTTTAGTGTCAAATATCGTTGTAATAAAAAGAACAGCGTTATTAAACTTGAAAACGCATATGTTATTTCAAATTTAAAGGATTTGGGAATAAAATGGAAGATGCATACAACTTGATTAAGAATACGAACACAATACACAAGTACAACAACATTGGAGAAATACTTGGTCAGAATAATACTAAAGATCCCAAAACCTCACACCAAAGTGTAAAACAAATAAATGCAAGGGGACGATTAGAAATTTGGATTTTCTCTATCTAGGGTTTCTGCCCCCTGACAAGGAGCGTTCCCTGCGCCTCCTGTACGAGTGCGAGTGTTCATCCGCCCTCCTACCATATGGAGAGCGCGATCTTCCTCGGCGGTCCCTGGGATAAGGATCTCTGTCTTGCAACCTGCGAGGTGAATAGCTTCGAGATCGTCTATGGTCATGATCACGATCACGGTCACGGTCACGTCCTGCATCTTTATAAACCATGTTCACATGAGATATGAATACTGTGTCTGGATCCTACATCAAAACTAGCATCTTCCCATCTCAAAGGAAGTTGGCACTCTAGACTTATGATAAATGGGACATGACGAAAAGGGTGAGGTGACATTGTTTTTCATACCTCGGCTGCATTTTCAGGCCTTAAAAGCGTGAGGTCAAAGAGGAAACATTTTTAGTGAAAATTAAATCAAGTTGTGCTGAACAGGGAAGGAAATTTCAAGAGGACCACATTCCTCCATCAGTAGCCCTCAAACAAAGCATTATACTAGACTCTAATCCAAAAATTAGGTATGGTGAACTCGATTGTACACCCGAAATGTAGATCGTTCAGATCTAGAGGGCCACGCACAAAATAACACAGTAGACCTTCTGTGGTAGTGTGTAAAAGGTTACGGGGAGAGGAGTGACAAAAGCTCTATGTGAGGGTTCCAACCCAAGGCCAGCAACCATGTACAATTGCTAAAAAATTATAATACCGATCCATGTCTGTACCTCGTTTATCTCTCAAACCTTGATACCTTCCGGGAGTTGGAGTCCTCCCTCGTTTCCTTTTTGCCTGCATATTTAACAAAATGCAAAATGACATCACGGAAGATAAATAAGCGAATAGATTAATCAAGGTGTGAAAAAAAAGGGCAGATAAACAAGTTAACAATCTACTCAAAACAGTCCATATGCAATGATTATGATCCACACAATTGGAAGGTCCACAGCAGTGCATTATCGCATTTTTAACGTCACCTTCCTAATTGTATACCAAGCCAACGGCATGCCTTGCTAACCTTACCGGCAGCAAGGAGCTTTTCTGTCCAACTTCCAACTTTTATTTTAATTAGATACAACATATAGTTCGGATGGATTACGTAGGAGAACCCAAAAAGCAAATGTGACAAGAAGAATTTACCATGCCTCTAGGGTATTAAATATTGTGGTTAATAAGCAACCATGGAAAACGCTGTTGCCAACGAAAAAGAGGGATAAAGGGCATACAACCCTTGGCAAAATAGTTGAGTTTGTATCGATGATTTTTGAATGTCGACGCAGAAACCCATGTCGTGAAGGGGATAGTTTTGACTGTTTAGAGCTTAGACTGTGAATTCGATGAAGCTACAGTGACCAGACCTGCTGCCAAAACTTATTAGGCAACATTTTTTAAGAGGTAAAATCTTCACAAGTAAAAGTTTAAACAATTCAACTGCATACTGCACAGCAACTTTCTTGATCATTTGACAGAAACTAATACCTTTTCCACTGTAATTAATCGACCTTCAAGCACAGACCGATCCAAATATTTGATGCAGCGTTCTGCATCCTCAACAGTTTCCATTGTGACAAAGCCAAATCCACGGGATTCTCTGGTGCGAGGGTCTGTAACCAGATGGCAGTCAAGTACCTGAAACAAGAGCTCATATGTGATTCTCTCGGAATAAGATATGTATTAAGGCTCTCAAAAGATAATTACTTTCCAGGTTGACATGAAGCTATAGTAAACATGGAGCATGAGCTATTCTATGAGAAGTCTAATAAAGAAAGGACTACACATTTTCTAGGTACAAACATAAAGTTAGAAGCTAGAACAGTTATTTTTATCAATCAATAGTAAGGCTTCACTTGAATATCAGGACTAAAGTGTAAATGGAAGGGAAGCCATTAAATTGCCACAGATGTCACCCTCTTCTTTAGAAGATAGAACTCAAAATTATTGCTTCCTTTCTAGGGAGATCCAAGCATAATAGGCTAGTAAGCTACATCGGAAACAAGGTACCTATCCAGTGATGGGTAGTTAGCCTAACTTGTATCTAAAGTACTCGTTATAACAATCTCCCAAGTTGGCACTTTCTTTCCTTGTAAGATATTTGTGCTTTGCAGTCATTAGAACTGCAAAGCACAATAAATTACATCGACACAAAGTTGTCCCAGGGTAAGTTGTATTGTATAAGTTATCATTCTCATATCAGGTGTTCCCTATATGATTTAAAAACTAGATGTGCAATAACTCGTACCTTCCCCTGTTTATTAAAAAATTTCTCAAGATCAGTGGAGGTAACCCTTGTGGATAAGCCTGTTACATACAAGTTGTTTCCAGGATTGGATGCATCGACAGATTCATGGCTCCTGCAGCAAGAACAACCATTCTTCAACTCAACTCAACAAAGCATGAACCCAGTATTTAGGTTTGAATAAAACCAAAACCGGTTAAATATAGGGAATTTGTGATTTGCAGTATACCTAGAACGACTTCTCCTAGACCTCGACAATGATCTCGACCGGCGGCCTCTGACGGGTGAAGGAGAGTTGTGTGGCGAAGCAGACCTAAGTCAATAATCACCAAAATCAATTGAGAAATTGTGGGACTAATATCATTGATTCGTTATTAAGTGAACAAACTTGCAATTCCAAATAGAACTTAAAACGGATTCTGACCTTCTTTCTCTTGGGTATGGCATCTATGAGTAGACACAGAAAAACAAGTATACAACATTAGATACCCTTCAAAAAATATTAAACATTCAGTATAATGTATCAATATAGCTTTCGGGAATGCGTGTGTACATTCATACATGCATACAACGAAATACGGGCCTCCAACCATATATTCATTTCAGATTCTAATCCGCGGCGAATAATATACGTGTATGAATTACTGATAATTTGGTTTCAGATTCATAGATTAGTCAAATAAACAGCTTCATTAACTTATGATTATCATTACCTTTACTTTCTAGGACGTGACTAAAACCCAAAAATACATAATTCAGCTATAAAAGTTAAAATTAAACTCAATGGAAGGCATAATTAAGTCACAAACACATATTAGACAACAAAAAAACCTAGAAATCTCATAGTTTCCTGCATTTTCTCCGGACGTTTTCTTTTGCTGTTAAATTAAACAGAATAATTCGAAATATTCGAACAATTTATGCACGTCTATTTAAGTAATTCAAATTATATCAATCAAAATACCAAGAAACTATCGAAAAATTGATTGGGCAAAAAGTATTAAAGAGGTTGAAATCTCTAGATGGAAATTAGGGGAAAAGATTGGAAGCAGATTTACCTCTGGCTGTGGCTGGTGGAATTGCTGAGTCAACTCGGATGCCCTAACTCGGCGAGAGGAAAACTGCCTCAGACCCGAAAGGGGAGAAAACGTATAAACAAATGCAATTTGGACGATGCTTTCTCAGCTCCCACGTGCAAGTAGAAGGAGCTCCAGCATTCGCTTTCATGTTTTCTTCCTTTTCTTTTACCTTACTTTCCACCTAAAAGTTTACTACTTAGTTTTAATTCTAAGAAAAATGGTAAGGGAATTCTCTTGAAGCGAACTCCTTGGACTCCGTCATCTCATTTTTCATAGCATAATATTTTATTGTATTAGCATAAGAATCATGTCAAAAATATGATATGACCGAGAATTCATGGAGAGTCTCATTTTGAGAGTTTCCTTAGCATTTCTCTAATTTTAATATCTAAACCTTTATGTTAAATGTGATCTTATATCGTATACAATGATAGGACCTACATTTATTAAAAAGTTTCGTAATGTGATTAGTTTTAAACATCTAGATACTAATTACATCGTATACAATGACAGAACCTTCATTTATGTTAAATGTTATCTTATATTGTATACAATGATAAGATCTACATTTATTAAAAAGTTTCGTAATGTGATCAGTTTTAAACTTCTGGAGATTAATTACAACGTTGGCGAACCGCAAAATCAATACCTTTTAAAACATTTGTACTCGCATATTTGCCCCGAGAATGTGTAAATAACGTCAGCCTTTTCATTTTCCGTTTTTTGTCCGCATCTGGTCGTTCCTCAAACTCAAATTAGGCCGTATGAAGCTTACGGGAAGAAAATTGATGATAATACAGCTTGATTAAGAAGGAAACTTTTGGGCTCAACCAATTTTTATGTTTTAAACTTTTGAAGGGTTCCATCAAATCAACCCAGCGGATAGAATATTAATCGAAATATGGTACTGGTTGATGAGAAATTATACAGAAACTGGAAATCCAGGTTTCTACAGCAATAATTTTAGGCGTGCTTGCCACAATCTGCCACCGGCATGGGTGATTTTCAACCGTTGATGTAAATAGAGTCCTGTAATAACGATTCAAAGTCATCCATGAACGGGGCAATTGTCGCTGACATTTTTAACAAGGAACGGAAAATACATTCTATACGCGAATGCAAATTGAACCATCAAACTTACGGTGAAGAATATAACAATTACACACCGAGTTCAAAACCGGTGTATTGAAATATATAAAACCTCAAAAGTCTGAACAATGTAAGGTCAATTCAAGTGGCAATGAAGGAAAGGTACAAAGAATGGCAGAAAGATCAACAAAAAAAAGAAGAAAAACTCGATAGCCACTGCTGAGTTTACAAAAACTAACACAAAAAATATATAGGAGATTCACAAATTTTAAACATATAAACACAATCAATCCTTGAGGAGAGTCTCCATGGCTTCAAAGAAAAGAGGTGCTGTCTCTGGGCTTGGAGTCTTGATCGCAATCTTGACCCCGGGGTTATTCACGACTGTGGTGAGTTCAATCAAGAATGGTATTCCTCGGGGGATTTTTGCAGAGAAATAGAACACGTCCTGGTTGGCATGTTTGCGCTTCGCAATAAAGAACATGTTTGTAGCGGCCAGGCGGTCCAGAGTCACTTCAACATTGCTCAACACAATTCCAGGGAAGTCCTTTGTAATCTCATTTGTATCCGGAAGAGACCTCCACGTCTGCAATGGGGATAAGCATCAGTGTTTTTAAACGCTACAATCAAGACTCGTTTAGTTCACTCAATTTTTTAACTGGCAGTAAATGATCAGAAATTTTGTATCAATAAGTTCCAGACTACACTGCTTTCCGGTATTTTTACCCCCATTTTAACTTCTGTAGCAAAACTTTGTGCTAAAATATTTCAAATTTTAATTTACAACCTGCATTTTGACCCACTTCACCTTCATTCTAACCTAATCCTTCTTTTTAACAAAAAGGAAATATAGCAACGAACCACGTGACCACAGCATTGCTGTAGTAATGGCCCTAATGGAATGCTAGGTGTCCATTGTTGTATCACCTCCCAACCTAGCCCCTTTCCATGTCTAACCGAACTACGCCATTGTTTAAATATATACTTGAATAATATAGTCAATAAACTTTAAAAAGGCAACATAAATTTTCGGCTTGATGTGGGGTCTTATATCTACTAGGTGAAGATGCAAATGACCCTACACTAAAAGTTGAAAGAAAACAGAAGGTGCAAGATGATTTTACCTCAAGAAAATTTGCACGCTCCATTCTTCCATCATCAGTAAAGAAGACATGCAATGAGATTTTATCGTTAAAGTACCAGACTGGTTGTTGACTGTTTTTCACAGCAACCTGCAATAGTGAGCTTGGAGGACCTTGAGACATATTCTGGAATGTAACCATAGGCAAGAGAGTCCCCGCAGATGTCCCAGGTTGCAATTGTGGAACCTAATGGGGATCAAGGTATTTGTATTATAAATTTTTGTTTGGGAAGAAATCTCACTCAATTTACATGTTTAATAACTACCTGAAGGGGTCCAGCAGCTGCAAGGCCAAATGTATTTTTGTTGAACTGAATCATGAACCCATCCAGCGGAACCTGTGTGTTGTTCTCGAACAATAAACTGTAAAATATTTGCCCTTCCCTACGTGTCAACTGAGCACTGATTTGTAAACCTTGACCAGTTGATGCTGGTAGCACGACAGGCAACGGAGGTCTGCAAACAAGGCCAGAAAATTCAATAAGGTTCTTTTGATACTTTACACCGACATTGAACAACGACTATTTGCAGCATCTAAATTAAACACGGGATTCATTTTATCAAACAGTTCATATAAAAGGAGGTTTTTTTTTTTTTTTTTTTTTTTTTGGCGTGAGCTCATACCCACAGAAAAAGACTAAAGCTCACAAAAAAATGGAAACCAAATCACGCATAGCCAGCGGGGTCAGTCCACTCCACATGACAAAGTATCCACCACACAAATAAGACCACTATGCAACTTCCATTGTACTTACCCAGCAGGAGAAGCAGGCTGATCCACAGGGACAATAGCACTATTTTCCAGGCCCATCAGGTCACCAAGTAAATCTGGCACTGGAGCAGGTGCAGGTGCAGGTGCAGGCACACGTGCAGGTGAAACTGGTGTAGGTTGTCTAGATGCAGCATATGGAACACCTGAACTAGAGCCGGTTGGGGATGCAGAACTATCAGCAACATGAGCAGGTGATTCAGAATTTCCTGTTTCGCTACCATAGTCCTCATCTTCAGTTCTTTGGGCTGTGGTCTTCACACGGGTAACAAATGCTTCTGGAGGCTTGTGATACACAGAGGATAACGTAGCAATGTTAGCAAGAAGCTCATCAAGAAGAGATGGATCAATCAGGTTTGAATCATCACTGATCACTGGCTTCTCAGCTAACACCACATCCTTGGCTGCCTGTGAGATAAGAAGCATTCCCATGAGCTCAATACTATAACCGTACAAGGATATGCTATTCTAAATTGTCAAACTATGGTTTTGCAAAGGGTTCACAGCAAGCCATTGTACTCGAGTGGAATATACATGAGCACAATAATGGCAACCAGTAGTAATCTTCACCTAAAATAGATTTCAAACCCCAACCTGTCCCCCCAAAGAAAACAAAAGTGGAAAAATAGATTTGTGGTTATACATGTAAAAGAAAAGGGGCATGCATTAACTATTGGATTGACAGAGAAACAAAATATTATATATCAACTAAGGGGGAGAGAGGGAAAAAAAAGATTGGTTTTTATATTGAGAAAGAAATGGAAAATCATTTTGGCCAAACCCACCTCTGGGTCAGTTGATAGAAGACGCCAATATATGTAGGCCCGATCTCGCAAATCAGGATTGTCTGTTTCCACAGTAGCATTATTTAAAACAACCTGCAAATATGGATCTACACAGTGAGAATTTTACTTGGATAATATCTAGAAAATACAACTATGGCCCAAGTATGCAAGGAAATACTTTAAAAGTGAATAAACATATAACCCTTAGACATTCGCATTCATAGTAAAAAAGAGTGTCGCCTCTTAGGTACTACATTATATTAGAACAACGAAATCAGAACAATGGCTGCTTTAATGATGGTATTCTGCATTCTAATATGTCATTTATGGTAAAAGAAGGAGAACAGAAGCTAGAGAGGATAACTGTGCATGAATAATACAAAAGGAGAACCTGTATCATCTGCTGTGGTCCTTCAGTTGGCTTCTTAAGAAAGAGTTTAACAGTTGCAGTCAGCAATTGCAATTGGACATGAGCAGGCTCTTCAGGGAAACTTTCCAGAAAACTTTCAAGTAGCTCATCAGCATTGTCAATTCGTTCCGCATATTCACCAATTATCCAGATCATGGATGCCTTTTGGGGAAGAAAAAGTGAGAAAGAACATGAGCATGGAAACATGAAGTACAAATCAGAAGGCTTAAGCAGTGAAATATTTTATAGCAAAGCAAAAAGAAAAAACATAAATCTTAAGCTGGGGATACTTGAGTACCTTGGCTTCTGGTTCATCTAAAGTGTCAAGGCTTTCACACAGAGTTGCAATAATGGACTCATAGCTGTAATCAAGATAGCAATCCATTACAAAGTTTGTAAGGGAAGATTCCTTCATCAACAAAATTCAAAATTCAAAAAAATGAAAGCCCATAACTTACGTATTTGGATATCTTCTAAATATATCTTTGATGACAATAATGGCCTCTTGAACTACATAATTTACTTTGATCTTAATAAGCTCCAGTAAAACAGTAATGCACCGCTCAGCTGCTCTTTCTAATTTGATGGCACAGCGACCAATGGCACGGACAGCTTTTCGGACAAAATCCACATCTACTTCGGTAGCATACTCTTTAAACTCCAACAAAACCTGCAGAAATGTTGGAGCAAGCATGATTTTAACTCCACTTTGAGAGGTGACAACTTTCAACCATTAAGGTCTAATATGAAAAAGTAACTCCTGGCAAGATCTACATACCTGGTCTATATTTCGGTCTGAAGCAAGCTTTATCATGATTTCTAACTTTTCCATCTTTACATAAATTGGATCATTGTACTTGCAGAAGAACACCTATAAAAGAATCGAGCGTTATGGGAGCTTGCCTTGCTTACGATTCGGCTACATAGTTGATAACAAGTATCAACTCCTTGTTAAAGTGGATCAAACAACAAGACTCTACACTGAAACTAATTTTTATTTACCTTAATTTCATGAGCGAGGATTGTGGGTCGTCTCTGCACTATAAGGTTGATGTTTCTCAATGCAACATATTGTATCTCAGGCTCAGCAGATAGTAGTGTCACGAGTGGAGGAGCCATCTTTTTGCAAAGATTTCTGACGACATCAGTACTAGTTATAAGTTCCATTTGTTGGAGGATCATCTGCAAGTAAAAACATATGGAAAAGACAAAACAATTACAGAGGCTACCAATGATGATAACTGAAAGCATTAACAACGACATAATGATTCAGAACATTAGAAAATGGAATCCCCACCTTAACAGCTGAAAGTACAACCGCACAGTTAGCATGTTGTAATCGTGGTGTAACTCGCTCTACTATATTTTCAGCTTCACGAGCGTCTGCTGCCTTGTATTTAGAAAGAGCGTCCAATATGAAAACTTGACCCCACCTGAACACTTATCATAAGCAAGTTAGATAAACAAATAAAAAGGATTTTAACAAAAAGCTAACATGATCTAGCCGCATAAATAGTATTCAGTACATAAAAATAATTGAAGTCAGCACTACTAAAAGTAAACATACTCTGTACATTCATTTAAGGCGGTAAGGAGCTTTGACAGAGTGTGACTAGTGATCTCAAAGATGGGTCTATTACTATTCTCTTGAATTTCGGCCAAAGCAGCCACAGCATTTGCTACAACCATAGGATTATTATCAGATATCAAATCCTTGAGGGATTCCAGAAAACCCCTATCCTCAACTAACTCTGCATTTATGTCATAAAGTTTGGCCACACATATGGCTGCTGTCTTCCGCACATAAGGATCATCATCCTGTCATGAAGTATAGAAAACTAAGAAACAAATAACAAGACACAAGCCAAGCAAAATACTTTACAAAATGTTGAAAAGTAAACAGCTGAAGCTGCAAATATTAACAAACTTAAGACTAAGTTCCGACAAGCAAGTATGCAAAAATGTATAAGCACTAAAAATCGACCTTGAGACATCTCTGAAGGGGATCGCATAGATATTCTGTAATTTTATCAACACGAATGCAACCCATTGTCCGGACGGCTAAAGCACGAATCAAAGGATTTGGGTCCTGTGAATCCTGCATAATTGATCACGCAAAACAAGGCAATTAGAACAAAAAATCATTAAATATATGCTTTGTTCATTTTTAACACAAATAGGAATTAAGCTCATCCTTTCCAAAAAGAAAAAAAAGGGTGTGTTCCTATATCCTTTGGAAATGCCATATTACCAATTTGGCTGTCCTCAAGATCATATTTGGAACATCGCTTTGTCAATTATAAAGGCGGAAAATTAACTGAACCAGAGGGGGTAAAGAAAAAAGAAATGATATTACTGACTTGAAACTTAAATATGGAGTGAAAAATCAAATTTCTACTTGCTTTAGCATGATAACATTCTCTTCTTTACAAGACCTATACGTTTAAATTATTAATGTACAACCTTGACCCCTCGCAATTTCAGCATCTATCACATATACTTTGCCCGTTAACTTATAATCAAATGGCTATATTACACCTGTCTTTTCTTCTCCCCTAATTGCAAGCATACAAGTCATCTGTAAAATGTCTTAATTGACCTAACCCGATTACATGGAAATGTGTGGTACTCAAAAACTATGAAAAGATATAAATTTCAAAATCAGCAACCAACATGTTGGGACAGATTTTGAAATCAAGATTTACACCAAAAATAACTGCATGAACTGTAAAACACTGAAGATTTCATAGCAGTTTTACCTTGACAAATGTATTCACCGCAAGTATTGCTAGGTCAGGCTGGCTTTTAGCATAATTTATCAGATACAAATAGACAAGCTTCTTCAGCTCCAAGTTTTCTGTTTGCATGCAATTCACTACATCTGTGAAAAGTGACGAAACATCCTTCCCAACAGTCATTGCGGCGATCACCTTCTTGACCGCATCTTTTCTCTTATCCTGTACCACGCATAAAAGACGATTACATTCTCAACATTTCCGATAAAGCACACCAGAAACATAACTTGGAGCCGAAACAAACACCCAAGCTTATAATGAAAAGATCAAATATGATGGTGCAACGAGCGGTCGTGGTCATTGTGATAGGGAATCAAACAAATAACAGGAATGAACTCATAAACTATGCCGATATCAGAAATGTAAATTTATCATGTAAAACTACAATTCACTGCACCACGAGAAAACGCTCCGATTTTTACTATTATCAGATAACAAACGGAATTGCATTCAAACAAAAAGAGCAAGTTTTCATTTTCGTTTTCGTTTCCATCAGTTTCTCCAGCACCAAACAGAACACAAACCTCATGACAAGTGACACACACACATTCCGTATCGGATCCGCACAATTCCAGAACCCTAAGGTCGCAAGTAACGAAACTCGAAGAAATCGAACAGCAATTTAAGCAACAACTCAAATCGCAAACTAACAGATCTGCTTAAAATCAATCTAAGATTGGCAACGAAACGCCGTAACGAAGAATCGAAAACCTAATACAAGTAGATCACAGATCAATTTGAATATGCACATATGATTGTAGAGAGAGAAAGAGGAGAGAGAGGGGGGGGGGACCTTGTATTGAGAATTGAGCTCCTCTTTGAGCTCAGGGATTTCGCCCTTCTTGGTGGTGGAGAAGTACTTGGAGTCGTGCCCGCTCATCTCTTTGCTCCGGAGTCGTCTCCTCTCCTCTCTCTCTCTTCTTTCTCTCTCCGCCTGCAACTCAATGCCTCAGACCAAAATACTCGTCTAAGAGACGACGACAGCAAAAGAAGAACAAGAACAAAAGAAAAAACCGATGAAAAATTGCTTGTGTTAAATCCGAGCCGGTGGGAGAACTGAGCTAAACCGGCCGGTTTTTTAATTACAAGACAATATTATTCTACTCCAAACTATCCTACGACACCGTTTGCTATTTTGTTTTAACTGAAATTTGCTTTACTTTAAGGATATGGTCAAATTAAAATTGGAAAGTACTTTAAAAGATTTTAGAATTATGAAATGGTAAATTAGATTTTAAAGTTAATATCGTCAAGTTCTTTGGTTTTTTAATATTTAATACATTAAGTTTTTTTCATCTCAGAATGGTATCTGAGGTTAAAATTTTGGAAGTCTCATATTTCAGTTAATTCAGTCGTTAACTGGTGGTGTAACTTTCAAATGGACAATGACTTGACATTATGTGAGGCCTACGTGAATATTAAGAAATTAAAAAATTAAAAAATTTAAAAAAAATAAATTAAAAAATTAAAAAATTAAAACTTAAAAAAATTCAAATGCATTAGTTTCTTTTCTGTATTTTTTATAATAAAAAATATAACATGTTAGTGAAATTACTTCTAGCAAAAGTCCTTATGAAAACAAGCCCTAATCCATTGTTTAGGAATATTTTTTAGAAGAGATAAAAGCACTTTGGAGCAGCATTGGCCCAATATTTTTCTTTATTATCTAGACTAAAGGAAAGTGGGTGGACTTAGTCTCACAATGGGCTAGCAATAATTTGATTCAAACTCACATTTAGCAAGAATCGAACCTAATATCTCTCACTTATAAATAAAAAAGAATATTATTATATCGCAATACTAAGTGACACACTAACCCGATACTTATGCACGAAGAACTTCTGAATAAAAATTTCAACATGTTTATACTGATTGGACTTCACCAGTGTTCAGTGTTCTAAAACGCGAGCTAGGCGACCACCTAGGCGCTGGACGGCGAACCTCCGTCACGATTATTAAGAAATTGTTCAACAAATCAGAATGGCTATTAATCGGGATCTAGGCGGCCGTTGGACGAGCTAGACGGTCGCTGGGTGGGCAACGCAGGTCGACGGCCTTTTGGTTTTGTAACCAAAAAAAAAAAAAACTATTTGTACTGACGACAAGAGAGTGATATGTTGAGGAATGAGAGAAAGATCTGCAATTTGTTGTTGAAAGAAGAGAGAGAGAGCTGTCTGGAACTTCTTGAAACCATCGCCATCAAGGATCACCACTACACTGACCTGCACAATTCAGTTGATTTTTGGGTTGGGTTGGTCTGGAGATGCGGTTTGATGAAGATGAAGGCTTGTTTGGTCGATGACAGAATGACATCGCATGGAGAGGGTAACTGGGCAAGGCTTGCTTAAACCAAGGAAGCAGCGAAGAGAAAGGATGGAGACTTTGGAATTGACGGCATAAAGAAAAAGAAGATGAGAGTAATTGGGCTTGGGTAGGGAGAAGTGAAGAGAATGGATGAGACTTTGGAATTGACGGTATAAGGAAAAAAAAGGTGAGAGTAATTGGGTTTAGGTGTCAAAATCAGAAATGATTCAATGAATAAAGAAAATTACTTTTTAATAAATAATGGATTGATAATATATAATAAATTAAACAAAATATCTAGGAGTTGGTTGTCGAATATTTTATTATCTTTAGGTTAAGGTTTTCTTTCTAAATAACTAAACATACAAGGTCTTTTTGGGTTCTATCTTTTTGGATGTATATACTTTGTGTATTTTTTTACTTTTATTTTTGCATTTTATCATTTTTTATTATCCATAGAAATATAGTTTTTTTAAGTGTAAATAAACACTTATTTACAAGATATATAATAAATTTACATAAATCCGCCTACGCAGTTTAGGCACCAAGGCGCTAGGCCTTGTCCGCCGCCTAACTAGTGCCTAACGTTTTTCAGAACATTGGACTTAACATAAACGCAATACACAATAAATTTACAATGTTCATCATGTATAGTAGCCAAGTTACATAAATTTATAACAAGTTGAACATATGACAAAAATTACTAATAAGTGTAGTGTTGGAATTATTTTTGATTTAAAACGGTTAATGAATGTCACTTAGTACTACGGTCTGGTAGTATTTCTCTTGACTTGTAAGTGAGAGGTCTTAGATTCGATTCTCGTTCAAAGCGAATTTAAACCACATTATTGCTAGCACATTGTGAGGTTAAGCCCACCCTTTCTTTAGTGTAGATAATATCGTTTGTTCCAAAAAAAAAATATCGAAAACCTAATACAAGTAGATCACAGATCAATTTGAATATGCACATATGACTGTAAAGAGAGAAAGAGGAGAAAGAGGGGGGACCTTGTATTGAGAATTGAGGTCCTCTTTGAGCTCAAGGATTTCGCCCTTCTTGGTGGTGGAGAAGTACTTGGAGTCGTGTCTGCTCATCTCTTTGCTCCGGAGTCGTCTCCACTCCTCTCTCTTCTTTCTCTCTCCATTTGCAGCTCAATGCCTCAGACCAAAATGCTCGTCTAAGAGACGACGACAGTAAAAGAAGAACGAGAACAAAAAGAAAAAACCGATGAAAAATTACTTGTGTTAAATCCGAGCCAGTGGGAGAACTGAGCTAAACCGGGCTGGTTTTTTAATTACAATACCATATTATTCTCCTCTAAACTATCCTACGACACTGTTTGCTTTTTTTTTTTTTTTTACTGAAATTTGCTTTACTTTAATGGTATGTTTACTAAAGGGGAATGAAATGATAGGAAACGGAATTGCACACATCCCCATTCATTCAAGTGTTTGCCAAGAACTTCAGAAATCAAAAAATTAGTGGGTCCCGCATAAAATCAAGAATTCAATTCCTGAAAAGGGCGGAGTGGGATTCTTGGGTGAGATGAGGGATTTGGATTCCTGGAAATTATGTTCATCAGGAATCCAAGTTTTATACCGGTAATACCCTCAAGCTTCAAAGTAATATTGGGATGGGGGGAGGGGGAGAACGAACCAGGGATATTGTTTGCAACCCTTGCAGGTTGTGCTGATCTAGTTTGCATAGTAAGAGGAGCACAACGTGGTTGGCGATGAGGAGAGCCTTGTGGGTAAGGGGGAGTGAGTTGAGGCGGTAGAGGGTGAGAAAGAAGAGGATGGGGGAGGAGGGAGGAAGGGAAGAGAGACGGTGGTAGTGGTGGGTATTGGAGAGGATGGTGGTGGGTATCTTGCGGCTGCTGATAAAGACTGGGGATAGGGGAGAGAGAAAAGAGGATATAAATTAAGGTGATTAAGAATCTTTTCAAATATGCGGAAGCAAATAAAAAAATATTATTTCATATTAAATTTGTACTCTAAAAAAAATCTCTCTAAAAAATAAAAAAATGAAAGAGTAAAAGTTTTACTAAAAATAATTAGCAAATAAAATAGATTAGTTAAGCACGGGTACTTTAGTAAGTATATTAGATTTTATTCCGATTCATATGAATTAATAAACAGTTTATATAGATCACTGCCATTTCTACTCCGATTCCAAACAATTTTGGTAAACAACTTCAACAGGAATTTAATTCTGATTCCAGCTCAATTCAATTCCTCATCAATTCAATTCCCCTCAATCTGATTACGGGTTAGTAAACGCATCCTAAGGGTATAGTCAAATTAATTAAAATTGGAAAGAACTTTAAAAGATTTTAGAATTATGAGATAGTCCATTAGATTTTAAGGTTACTATCATCAAGTTTTTTTATTTATTTCAGAATGGTATCTGAGGTCAAAATTTTGAAAGTCTTACACTTCAGTTAAATTTGTTGTTAAGTCAGTTATTAATTGGTGGCGTGACCTTCAAATGGACAATGACTTGGCACTATGTGGGACCCACATGAATATAAAGAAATTAAAATTTTAAAAATAAAGTAAAATTTAAAACTTAAAAAAATTCGAATGCATGAGTTTCTTTTATGTATTTTTTATAATAAAAAATATAACATTTTCGTAGTGAAATTACTTCTGGCAAAAGTTCTTATGAAAACGAGCCCTAATCCATTGTTTAGGACTATTTTTTAGAAGAGATAAAAGCACTTTGGATCAGCATTGGCCCGATATTTTTTTTTAAACAAACCATATTATCTAGACTAAAGAAAAGTGGGTAGGCTTAGCTTCACAATGGGCTAGCAATAATGTTGTTCAAACTCGCATTTAGCGAGAATTGAACCTAAGACCTCTCACTTACAAGTGAAGAAGAATATTATTAGATCGCAGTACTAAGTGATACACTAACCTGATACTTATGCACGAAGAACTTCCAAATAAAAATTTCAACATGTTTATATTGATTGGACTTAACATAAACGCAATACACAATAAATTTACAATGTTCATCATGTATAGTAGCCAAGTTACATAAATTTTTAACAGGTTGAACATATGACAAAAATTAATAATAAGTGTAGTGTTGGAATTATTTTTTATTTAAAACGATTAATGAATGCCACTTAGTACTACGATATGGTAGTATTCCTCTTGACTTGTAAGTGAGAGGTCTTAGGTTCGATTCTCGTTAAAGGCGAATTTGAACCACATTATTGCTAGCCCATTGTGAGAACCGTAGCACGATATTGTCCGCTTTGGGTCCTGACCACGCCCTCACGGTTTTGTTTCTGGAAACTCACAAGCAACTTCCCAATGAATCACCCATCATGGGATTGCTCTCGCGCGCTACTAGCTTAGACTTCGAAGTTCCTACGGAACCCGAAGTTAGTGAACTCCCAAAAGGTCTCGTACTAGGTAGAGATGAAAATATACTTATAAGGATCATTCCCTGGACGATATGAGATCTAACATGGGATCTGGATAAGATAACAATTCTAACCGTTAACTTGATCGTAATGGATAACTGTCTGAATGGATTGCATTTGGATATGAAAATTCGGGGTATATTTTGGGTATGGAAAAAACCATGAATATTATTTAGTTATGGTTTTGGATATGGTTATACGGGTCCCCAATCTATATCTCTTCCCGAATCCGAATAGAATAATATATAATATTAAAGTATTAAATAATATATATTCATTATTCACGGAATCTATTACCTTAAAAATACAAAAATTGCATTGTGTGAGTTGCATTTTGTGGGAAATTTCAAAAGTTTTGATACGAATCAAAATCTATAAGAATTCAACGGTACTTCTAGTTCTAGGAGATATCAAAGATCTGCCAACATTATCAATGTTTAACTTTAACTTTTATGCTCCACAAGATCCATTCATTAAATAATTTTATACATCAAATATTTAGTGATGAAATTAATATTTACTAAATTATAATGGAACGAATATATTTTTTGTATTGATGAAGATGGATATAACCATTACCGTTGAGCAGTTCGTTACGTAGTGAGTATAGTTATGGATAATACCCGATGATTAATTTGTGGTTATAAATATGATTAATTTTCGTGATTATGAGAATGAATATAACATTTCAGTTATCAAACCGAACCGTTATCATTCTTAATTCTGGACCCCGTGGTCTAGGGAAAGCTTGATCATCTGCCGTTGGATGAGATCAAACGGTGGAGAAATATATGTGTTTTTTATGTTGACTTTTTCTCTCTCGTTCCTCACATCTTCTCTCTCACCGTCGAAGCCAGATTCGATCACCATCGCGGCCACATTCAACACGCCGCCAGAAGGTAAACCGCCTTAAGCGAGCCAGAAGGAAGGTGGCGAACCGGAGGAGGTGAATCAGTTGCGGAAAACGATAGAAACGTTGAATGTGGAGCTCTGGAAGAGAAACAAATTCTAGCTGCGGCAGAATGGCGGCGTTGGCTCTGAAGCACCTTCAGAAATCACACAGGGAAGCAGATTCCAGAGCTCGGTCGGTGACGGTCCGATTGTGTGTCTTCAATAGTGTTAAGGTAAAAAGGCAAAAATATATTAAATAAACACTTAAATTTCTCTACCGTTGGATTAGATCCGACGGTGGTGAACGGGACCGAGGTCCTTTTATACGATCCAACACGTGCCACGCACATGTCTTGATTCGGTGACCATCGTTTCTCACTATTGGCTTAGGCGGTTCCATTGCGCTATAAATAAAACCTGACCGGAACTCGGAGAGCATTCCAAATTTCCAATATCCCTCGATCCAAAAACCCAAACGAAAAATCAAAAACAAAAACAAAATCAATCGAATTTAATTAGGTTTAATTTCAATTTTATCTGCATAAACAACAATGGGACACGGTATTTTTCAGTTGTTTTTCTTAATTTTATTTTTAATTTCATTCAGAATTTAAGATAGATTAGTGGTGCTAATTGTTGTTTCAATCTTTCAGGTGATAAAGGAGGCAGACCCAGTAAAAAACCCAAATTCTCCGCCAAGGTTTCTGTTTTTGATTTGTTCTTCCAATTGTTTCTGTAATTTTACATAAATTTCTTACGATTTATTGCTCACAACATCAGCTGTTGTATGCAATTGCAGGAAATTGCTCACGTGGAAGACGACGACCCATATTACGGCGGCGAAGATGTCGACGATGATCCTCGCGACGGTACTGAAATTACTTTCTGTTTTGGAAATTAGTTTTTGATTTTTCTGATGGGTTTTGGTTACCTTGAATTAATTTGGGTGAATTTTGACTGTCATTGGTTGATTAAAGGTGAAGGGAAAAAGAGGGATTTTACCAAGTTAGAACTGAAACCTGACCACGCCAATCGGCCTTTATGGGCTTGCGCTGATGGCCGGATATTCCTCGAAACCTTCTCTGCTTTGTACAAACAAGCTTATGATTTCCTAATTGCCATTGCGGAACCCGTTTGCAGGTACCCAATTTTTGGGTTCAGACGAGATTCTAATAATTGGCCTGGTTCTTTGTTTTGTTGAATTATGGAAAATTTATAATGTATGCGGGTTTGGTTAATAGGCCAGAGTCGATGCACGAGTACAATTTGACCCCACATTCGTTGTATGCGGCTGTGTCGGTCGGTCTTGAGACAGAAACCATCATTTCTGTTTTGAATAAACTGTCAAAGACCAAGCTCCCTAAAGAAATGATTGAATTTATACACGGTTCTACTGCCAATTACGGCAAAGTGAAGCTCGTGCTTAAGAAGAATAAGTATTTTGTCGAATCCCCATTCCCGGAGGCAAGCTTTTTATGCCTTTACATTTTTCCAGTTATATTATGGATACAGATTTGTTTGGTTATTGAGCTGTTCTTGGAAACGGTTGCAGGTATTGAAGACATTGCTTAAGGACGAAGTTATATCTAGAGCAAGGCTTAACTCTGAGGTTTGCACATTGATCTTCCTAGAATCTTTTTGAATGCATGTGTTAATTATTAATATATATTGTTTCTCCAAGTCTTCATCAGTAATATGTATTAACTTCTTACTTGCATATGTGGATCATTATATTGAAACTATTTAGTTTGTAAGAGTAGTTTTCTTTGATTTCCCCAGTGTGTGATGTGCATGGAAAAACCTATTTCAACATTGATATAAATTGGAGTTCTTTTATAGGGTTCTCGTGGAGTTGATGATTTTACCATTAGCAAAACAATGGGTGAAATTGGAGCTGGTCCCAGTGATTTGCTAAATGAAGCAGAACTGGCAGCTGCAGCTGAAGAAAAAGAAACTCATGCATTTGAAATTGATCCTTCACAGGTAGATTGTTTGTGATTTGAAAAATGATGCCCCTTGTTTCTCATTGTTAGCTTGTCTCCCTCTAGGTCATGCTTGGTATTAGGGTCACAGTTTAGACTCTTACACCTACACTATCTTCTTGAAACTGATGCCCTTGGTTATGCATATTTCCTGCTGCACTGTGTTCCCATCTATTAGGTTGATAAGTACCTAGATTTCATCACAATAAACAGAGAAAGCAATCATTGAATGTCAATATATTGCCTTCTAGTGAGACTTTGTTTAGCTTATAATTTTCATTGGATGATATGTGCATTAGATTAGCATGCTTTTGTATGATTGTCAGGTTGAAAATGTTAAGGAACGTTGCTTGCCAAATGCTTTGAACTATCCCATGTTGGAGGAGTATGACTTCAGAAATGATACAGTGAGTTAATGACCAACTTTCTCCCTGCACAGAATTATTAGTTGGTGATAAATCAACCATTTTTTTGTTTTTAGATTTTCATCAAAACCATCACTCTTTTCACACGGCAGGTTAATCCTGATCTAGATATGGAACTAAAGCCTCAGGCTCAACCACGACCTTATCAGGAGAAGAGCTTGAGTAAAATGTTTGGGAACGGTATGCTTTTCTCGAAAATTTAAGCATTCTTCGAAGAAGTAATCTACTTTTCTGAACATTTAATCTTGGGAGCTCTCTGAATTCATTCAATTTAACCAGGCTAGTTCAATTTTGACTGGAATTACCATGTAAAGGACTATTCATTTTTAACTTTTCTTTAAAGATCTGTGCATAAGCAGTCAACATTAGTTCCTTTGGATGAAAAGAGAACATATTTATCTTGCATTATTTGATGTTTTTTCTTTTTTCTTTTTCCTGTTTCCCTTTTATTATTGATTTTAATTCCTGAAAAATATTTAAGGACCTAGTTTTTCTGTTTGAGTGTTTTTTTTTTTTTTTTTTTCTTCTTCTTTCCATAATGGCTTTCTAATACTAAGAAATAAACATATCGTTTTGGCTAAGGGTTAGATCTTTTTATCTTCAAATTTATCATGTAACATTGCAGGGAGAGCAAGATCTGGCATTATTGTGCTACCCTGTGGTGCCGGAAAATCTCTAGTTGGTGTTTCTGCAGCTTCCCGGATAAGAAAGAGCTGCCTTTGTTTAGCAACAAATGCTGTCTCCGTTGATCAGTGGGCTTTTCAGTTCAAGTTGTGGTCAACCATCCGCGATGATCAAATTTGTCGTTTCACATCTGATAGTAAAGAAAGGTTCCGTGGAAATGCTGGGGTGGTTGTAACAACATATAACATGGTTGCCTTTGGTGGAAAGAGGTCAGAAGAATCTGAAAAGATTATTGAAGAAATAAGAAATAGAGAATGGGGATTGCTTCTCATGGACGAGGTAATTATATTATTTTCATGGATGAATCTTTACTCGTAAGATTATGTACACCTCATATGCATTATAGAATATTAACCGTTTACTCCTTTTTATTTAGGTGCACGTTGTTCCTGCTCAAATGTTTCGGAAGGTCATTAGCATTACTAAGTCTCACTGCAAGCTTGGGCTCACTGGTAAGTCTGATAATCATGGCTTCAGACCATATCCTACATTTGTCCTTGACCTTTTTGCTCCTGGAATTCCTAATTTATTTATCAATATATTTGCAGCCACACTTGTGAGAGAGGATGAGAGGATCACAGATTTGAACTTCCTTATTGGTCCGAAATTGTATGAAGCAAACTGGTTGGATTTGGTAAAAGGTGGATTTATTGCAAATGTACAGTGCGCTGAAGTATGGTGTCCAATGACAAAAGAGTTCTTTGCAGAATATTTGAAGAAAGAGAACTCCAAGAAAAAGCAGGTGTGTCTATCCTGAAGTGCTCATAGTTGAGGGTCGGGTGTTTTTTCATTTTTTATAATTTCCTTTTGTGCCAAGATATAACATTTGTCATTTGGTGTCAAGCATGTGACATCAAATTTTGTTTGGTACAAAATGTTTCTGGTTGCTGTCGCCTGATGCTTCCTTTTCATTTTCAGGCACTTTATGTGATGAATCCAAATAAGTTTAGGGCATGCGAGTTTCTTATACGTTTCCATGAACAGCAACGTGGAGATAAAATTATCGTCTTTGCTGACAATCTTTTTGCACTTGTGGAGTATGCAATGAAACTTCGGAAACCTATGATCTATGGTGCCACCAGGTTGCTCATGGGCATATTTTGTATTCATTAACAATGTTTCCTTGGGTTTTGTCACATCTAATACTGGCTAAATCTTTGTGATGTCAGCCATGTGGAGAGGACAAAAATCCTAGAAGCTTTTAAAACAAGTCGTGACGTAAACACTATATTCCTGTCTAAGGTACTCTATCAATGTTGTCATCCTTCTTTATAAAAAGCCTATTTTGTCATAAGAAATTGAATTGTTTCCCTCTTTCTATTGCTGCTTTTCAAAGGAGTTGTCTGTCTACTTTTGACAACTGAAACATATCATATATCACAGACAATTGGGAGATATATGCATTTTTATTGTGTAAAGGTTATTGTATTTGAAGCTAAACATTTGATCTAAAAGGATGTTTGATTCATTTTATGTTAATTTCAGGTAGGTGATAATTCCATAGACATTCCGGAGGCAAATGTGATAATTCAGATCTCGTCGCATGCTGGTTCAAGACGTCAAGAAGCGCAGCGTCTCGGTCGTATTCTGAGGGCTAAGGTTTGTTTTCCTACGGATATAATTGCACCTTTCTTCTGATAGTGGGTTTTTATTATTTGAGGAATTAGTTACCATTTTCTTCCCCATGACTCTGTACTTCTGTATTTTTCACCCTTTATACATCCGTTTTACAGAATCCTGGTTACCATATTTTTGTTTTCTTCTTTTCTTTTTGATATAATGGGGGCCAAGGCCAATTTGTGCTATTTTCTTTGTGTCATTACTATTGGTGAATGCCATAAGATGCAGTTTCTTTGTTCTCAAATCTGGAGATCAGATGATTCACTATTCACAATCACTAGATATCTCATTTTAATGTGTTCTTGTACGTTCTGGTTGTATCAACAGGGTAGACTTCAGGACCGGATGGCAGGAGGTAAAGAGGAGTACAATGCATTCTTTTATTCCCTCGTATCGATGGACACACAGGTATGTGCTTATTTTTTCTTTCTTCCTGTGTTCGACATTAAGGAAATTTTTATAGAGAATTTTTTGACAGTGTCCCCAAGAAATGAGATTATTGCTCAGATGATATATATAACTTCTATTTTGTTATATCTCCGTATTCAATTAGTCATCTGTTTGGAATACAGGAAATGTACTATTCAACTAAGCGGCAGCAGTTTTTGATTGATCAAGGTTATAGTTTCAAGGTACAATATTTGATATATCTATGTTCTCTTGAAATGCTGTTGTCATTAGCTGTGAAAAATTGTATCTTTCCTCGATCTCTACGGTTCCGTAATTATCTTTCCTATTATTTACTATTGACAGATTATTACAAGCTTGCCCCCGCCTGATTCAGGTCCAGAATTGAACTACCACCATCTTAATGACCAACTGTCACTACTCTCCAAGGTTGCCTGTTTTTATTGTTTCCCAAGTTTTTGCTCAAAACATTATTTCTTTGAGATGGAAATTTCTGACTTGTTTATCTTTCCCAGGTGTTGAGTGCTGGTGATGATGCAGTTGGTTTGGAGCAACTAGAAGAAGACGCCGATGACATTGCCCTTCATAAAGCTCGCCGTTTCAGTGGATCCATGAGTGCTATGTCGGGTGCAAATGGGATGGTTTACATGGAATACAGGTATATGCCAATCTGGTTTTCCTTGTTTTTGCTTTGTTAGGAAGTAGGAAGAAGGTGCATGTACCATTGTTTGGCTAACCATGACCCCGTGTACCCTACTGTGCCAGCACTGGGAGAAACAAATTTGGCAAAGGCCAGATCAAGGGTAAGCCCAAGGATCCAGCCAAGCGACATCATTTGTTTAAAAAACGCTTTACCTGAGAAGAGAGAGACTAGAGAAACAAAGATAAGCGGAGATCTGAGGTGATGCTCCTCCGATGTTTGGATAGGAACACCCCCTGTTCCTCATCTTGTAAATTTTTGGAAACTGGCGAAGTGTGCTCTCGGTAGAAATTGTGCTGTAAAAGAAAATTCACCTGATCTGTGGAGTGTCCTTGTACTCTAGCTTGATATGGAAGTTATTATGCGGAGGAAGATGGATAAACTTGGAACGCAAGTTGTTTGAAAGCGAGTACGATACATTAGAAAAACGGATATAAAAACAAATTTACATCTCCCCCACCTTTACTTGCTCATAGGCAAATTATGTGTTATCGAAAGGACCTTGTCCGCGATCCATTGATGGGACGTGTTCTTCGGCAACAAGGCAAATGTGATTCAGCATTTAGCAGAGAAGACACATCGAGCAAAGACGATAGTAGGGAGGGTTGATGCTAAAATATAGGCCAAGAACAGGAAGAAGGCAATTTTTGCTAGACATCCATACCAGTCTCCACCATATGTAGACTGAGTGGAAATAAAAACAGGGGCCACTGGGTAAGAAAGCCACTTAAATCACATTGTAAACTCTGAAATCCTTCTGTCGCCAGTAACGAAACTTAAATAAACGACTCTTCCAACCAACTTAAACAACACCACCGATGCCTACTCACAACGGAACGGATCCAAGAAACTAGTTCGGCTGAGAGATGCCTCTTGATCGCATGCATCATCGTGATTAGTTCGGTTCAAGTTAATCTTCCAACCAATGATTGTGTACACAGATTGCTCATCTATCCAAATTGGGATTCAAATTTAATTTTTCCATCTTAGTGGTGCTCTTATCTACCATGTTTTTTTGGATTGTCCACCATTAGGGAGAAGAATGACATTTTTAAGAACGTTGTGAATCATCATTGATACATTCAGCTTTGTCTCATAAGTGACGTATGTTAATCTATTGCATGCCTGAGGCATGATGGAATATAGGTTCCAAACTTTGAAATCCCAAGATGTGGAGATTAAATATTTTAAGCCCAATTTAAATGACGTTCCATAGGAGGTTATGATGTAATTCTCTAAATAATTCATCTCGAGACGTTTGTCATAGAAGCAAGGTTTTAAAAGACGCTAGGCGCTAGTCGGGCGGTGGGTTAAGGCCTAGCGCCTAGGAGGCTAGGGGGGCTACGCGGATTTAAGTAAATCTGTTATATTTTGTGTAAATAAGTGTCTGTTTATACTTAAAATATATATAACTACATCATAAATTACAAAATAGAATGACATATATATTATGAAGTATTGTAACATAATGACAATATGGGGGAACAAGCATATAATGTGTGTTATTTAAGTATTCAGCATGTTTCTTACAATTTATTAAAAAAAAAATGCAAAATGAAAGTTATCTATTTTCTGTCTAAGTGAGTCGCAACCTAGGCGGGTGTCTAGGTGAGTTTGGGTGGGAACCTAAGCGGTCTAGGCGCTCTTTCTAAAATTTCAAATGCCTAGGCATTTAATTGGGACGGTAGTGAACCGCCTAGGGCCTAGGCGGCGCTAGACGAGGATTTTTAGAACGGTGCATAGAAGTTACAATGGAAGCCTTGAAGACGCACAATAGCTAAGCAATGAGATCATTATAAATTATGCATGCACATAAGAACTGTTGGATCATAAATTGATGATATTGATAATTTTGATTAAAGTTGCTTCTCATCATCAACAACTAATTAGTCACTTTTTTTTCATTAATGTTGACAATGTATATTTTGCCAAACTGGTAAGAGGCAAATTCTAGTGTTGAATGACACTGAGTTAGTGTGAAATAAGTGAATTATAATTCAACTCCAAAAGTTATTCTTGGGTGCATTCTTAGGATTATTGAAAGCCCTAGATATGGTTTAGCGTGAAATAAGTGAATTATAATTCAACTCCAAAAGTTATTCTTGGGAGTATTCTTAGGATTATTGACTATATATGGTTTATATTTACCATGGAGTTTAAACTACTCATGCTAGTTTATTTTGAATTTTAGATTTTATTTTGTATGTATTTGTACTTTGAAGAATACAAACGGCTATTGTCAACTCATGATAATCTTCCACACTTTTCCAAGTCAAGTTCTATCCAAGCTTAATTTTTTGGAGACTGAAGTCACATTACTTTAAACTTGACAATGATTACCAACGGAAACTTACTATTATAATGGGGAATCACTTATTTAGCAGAGTTATCCATCATGGGGATTGCCAATATGCTATAATGGACATATAAGCGCGCATTGTACTTTTTTTCCCTCTGACTAGGTTTTTATCCCCTTGGGTTTTTCCTGTCAAGGTTTTAGTGAGGCAAAATTATACGTATCCAATAATATATTAATATTTTATAATCATGGCACTCGGTTTTTCTCCTTCGCTTAGGTTTTTCCCACTGGATTTTCCGAGCAATGTTTTATCTGGGCAACTATAATTGACGGTGGACTTGACTTCATTAATGCACGGACATTCAAAGGGGAGTGTTGTAAATATTTCTGTCTATGTGGTTGTCCATGTTCATAACGAATTGTGTAGTATTATTAGTTCATCACTTATTGATCATTGATGTTAGTTAGAGACACTTGAGTTTCTCCTCTAAGTTACTCTTACCTAGACCTGGCAAACGGGTCGTGTCTGTCGTGTTCGTGTCGTTTTCGTGTAACACCTGTTATCTTAACAGGTCGTGTCGTGTCACACCCGTTATCTTAACGGGTCCTTAACAGGTCGTGTCACTTTACCCAACGGGTAAAGTGACCCGACCCGTTATGACCCGTTAAGAAAAAAAAATATTTTTTTTAAAATTTGCACATACCACACATTGCGACATAAATATTACTTGAAAACATTAAAACATTTCTCGTTCAAGTACTATATCTACACTCGAAAATGAAAGCCTAATAAAAAAAATAATACATACACTACTAATCTATTACAAATATTAAATGTGCAAGGATAAAGAGTTTTTGTTTTTAAGATTGACTAACACTTAGAGTTTATTTATACTTTTATTAAGTATAACATAAGATTTTGTGGTATCCACTTGTGTAAATATTTTAAATTGAAGATCGAATTCATTCATTGTATTCATATAGGGTCAAGGAGTGTAGTTATAAAAAATCATCAAAATCGGAGTTAAAATAACCGTTAAATCGTGATTTTTCGTTTATAACCGTTGAAAAGCTTTGTCCCGTTACTTGATCTCTGAATGTTTTTTTTTTGTGATTTTTTGCTGATGTGATCTCCAAGCATATACAAACAATTTTGACGGTTTGGATCGTTGAAATTAGTTTTGGAGAATTCGTAAAACGATAGATTGACTAACACTTAGAGTTTATTTATACTTTTATTAAGTATAACATAAGATTTTGTGGTATCCACTTGTGTAAATATTTTAAATTGAAGATCGAATTCATTCATTGTATTCATATAGGGTCAAGGAGTGTAGTTATAAAAAATCATCAAAATCGGAGTTAAAATAACCGTTAAATCGTGATTTTTTGTTTATAACCGTTAAAAAGCTTTGTCCCGTTACTTGATCTCTGAATGTTTTTTTTTTGTGATTTTTTGCTGATGTGATCTCCAAGCATATACAAACAATTTTGACGGTTTGGATCGTTGAAATTAGTTTTGGAGAATTCGTAAAACGATAGATTGACTAACGCTTAGAGTTTATTTATACTTTTATTAAGTATAACATAAGATTTTGTGGTATCCACTTGTGTAAATATTTTAAATTGAAGATCGAATTCATTCATTGTATTCATATAGGGTCAAGGAGTGTAGTTATAAAAAATCATCAAAATCGGAGTTAAAATAACCGTTAAATCGTGATTTTTCGTTTATAACCGTTGAAAAGCTTTGTCCCGTTACTTGATCTCTGAATGTTTTTTTTTTGTGATTTTTTGCTGATGTGATCTCCAAGCATATACAAACAATTTTGACGGTTTGGATCGTTGACATTAGTTTTGGAGAATTCGTAAAACGATAGATTGACTAACACTTAGAGTTTATTTATACTTTTATTAAGTATAACATAAGATTTTGTGGTATCCACTTGTGTAAATATTTTAAATTGAAGATCGAATTCATTCATTGTATTCATATAGGGTCAAGGAGTGTAGTTATAAAAAATCATCAAAATCGGAGTTAAAATAACCGTTAAATCGTGATTTTTCGTTTATAACCGTTGAAAAGCTTTGTCCCGTTACTTGATCTCTGAATGTTTGTTTTTTGTGATTTTTTGCTGATGTGATCTCCAAGCATATACAAACAATTTTGACGGTTTGGATCGTTGAAATTAGTTTTGGAGAATTCGTAAAACGATAGATTGACTAACGCTTAGAGTTTATTTATACTTTTATTAAGCATAACATAAGATTTTGTGGTATCCACTTGTGTAAATATTTTAAATTGAAGATCGAATTCATTCATTGTATTCATATAGGGTCAAGGAGTGTAGTTATAAAAAATCATCAAAATCGGAGTTTAAATAACCGTTAAATCGTGATTTTTCGTTTATAACCGTTGAAAAGCTTTGTCCCGTTTACTTGATCTCTGAATGTTTTTTTTTTGTGATTTTTTGCTGATGTGATCTCCAAGCATATACAAACAATTTTGACGGTTTGGATCGTTGAAATTAGTTTTGGAGAATTCGTAAAACGATAGATTGACTAACACTTAGAGTTTATTTATACTTAGATTCACCACTTCTATTAATTTTCATTTTTCCCTCTCTTTTTTGTTTCCTTTTCAACTTTTTCTTATCATTTTCACTTTTCCCTCCAACATCTTTCCCTAATTGAATTCCCTCACTTTTTTGTTTTATTTTCAACTTTTCTTAACATTTTCATTTTCCCTCCATTTTTTTTTCTTCAAAAAGGGCGGCAAGTTGGCAAATGGCAATGGCAAGAAATTGATTATTGAAATTTGAGAATGGAAACAAATCACATATGAGTCCTGACGCATCAAATTTCAATGGATGCAAAATCATGCAAATATGCAATGCATGATCATGCATATTAAATTATTAATTAATAATTATTATAGTTTTTATAAAATTTAATATATATATATATATATATAATTAGTATAGATAGACTTAATATTTTGGGGGTATAATTATTATAGTATATATAATTATTATAATTATTATAAATTTTATAGTTAATTTAATATATATATATTTATTATAATTTTTAGGGGTATAAAATTGTAAAATTAATGTATATAATTATTACAGTATTTTTTGAGGGTTATAAAATTATAAAAATAATATTCTGCTTATCGTGTATCGTGTTTACCCACGTGTATACCCGACCCAACCCGTTATCTTAACAGGTGCTTATCGGGTTACCCGATAAGACCCGATTCGTTATCGTGTCGACCCAAACACCTGTTAATTTTGTGTCGTGTCGTGTCGGGTTATCGGGTCGTGTCAGAAATTGCCAGGTCTACTCTTACCCTATATAGAGAGGTCTAGTGATAATGAAAATACACGCTTTTATTTTCTCCTCCCCAGTCTCTCTCTCTCTCTCTCTTTCTCTCTCTCTCTCTCTTTCTTTCTTGTTTTCTCTTTGTTCCCTCATTCTCTCTCTCTATATTTTATTTTCAACACATTATAGCATTTCCACCATATCTTTAAAATTTAAAGAAACTAGTTATATCTCTAAGTTGGGCATGCATTCCCAGAGACACAACAAAAAAATTCATATAAAAGGCTAAAAAATCTTGAAAATATTTAATTAACCTTATTATAAATCTCCATCTTACATTAATGCTTGCGGGATTCAACACTTCTCCTAATTGTTTATTTGTTTTCCTCTTTCACTCTAATATTAAGGACTTTTGTCTTCAAGTTGAAACAAAAGTGTTAGTCGAAATAGGTATCTGATTCTTTCGTTCTTTCTTTTTCTTTCACTTTGAAATTAAAAATTGTGGTCACTCAGTACTACGGTCTGGTGGTATTCCACTTCATTTTAAAATAAAAGGTCTTAGGTTCGAAACTTGTGGATGACGAATTTGATACCAAATTAGGTTGCCCATTGTGTGGCTTAGCCGAACTCCCTCTTCCTTTAGTGTAAAAATATTGATGTATTAAAAAAAATTGAAAATTGTGAATTTGCTATAAGATAAAGATGACAAAACCTTGTTTTCAACAACTTGATGCTTGAATTTGCTATAATATGCACTTATTTACAAGATATACAAAAAATTTACCTAAATCCGCCAAGGTCACCTAGGCGCCCGCCTAGACCCCGCCTAGCCACCTAGGCACTAGCCTAATAGTGGACATCAACCATTACTTGCCAGGCTACCACATGGTTTCTGCCCTAAGAAACTGGACACAACAAGGGCTAAACAAATAACAATATACAAGTAAGGAAATCCCAGATTATAGGGAGAAACATTGACAAAAGGAGAAGTACGGTTGAACCCTAAGTGAGATGACGAGTTGGAAGGTTGTAGCCATCACTTTAACCCATAACTTAGCTATAGTGATAATTATAACCCATACTTGTGATTTATTTGTGATTTTGATCTATTCCAACACTCCCCCTTAAGCTTGGATCGAGGAGATTAATTGATCCAAGCTTGGACAAGAGACTTTGAAACACGGCAATTGCCAATGGCTTAGTGAAGAGATCAGCAAATTGACGAGAACTCGGGGTGTAACAAGTTTGTATGATCTTTGATTGAACCTTTTCACGGATGTAATGGCAGTCAACCTCGATATGCTTGGTCCTCTCATGGAAAACAAGATTAGAAGTTATATGCATGGCTGCTTGGTTATCACACATGAGAGTCATTGGTTGAGAGCTAGGAAACCCTCAATCAGAAAGAAGGCCCTTGAGCCAGATTAATTCACAAGCAGTAGTTGCCATAGCCTTATACTCGACCTCAGCACTGGATCGAGCAATCACACTTTACTTCTTGCTTTTCTATTTACCAGATTACCTCCAACAAAAATACAAAAACCAGTAGTTGACTTGCGATCCAAGGAGTTGCCTGCCTAGTTCGCGTCAGTGTAACCAAGGATGTGAGTGTGAGCATTGTTTTGCATCAAAAGACCACGTCTCACATAACCTTTCAAGTACCGCAGTATTCTCTTAACAACTTGCAAATGATCCATTGTTAGAGAATGTATAAATTAACTCACACGATTGATAGCAAAGGCAATGTCCGGCCTTGTTATTGTAAGATAATTAAGTCTCCCAACTAACCTTTGGTAGTAACTGATATAAGTGAGTGTTTCTCCATCCATGGTCATTTTGTGTTTGCAGTCAAGGGGTGTAGAGGTAAGCTTGCAATCCACCATATCAGCTTCTTGAAGCAAATCAAGAATATACTTTTGTTGATTAAAAAACATTCCCTTTTAGAAGTTTCCATTTCAATGCCAAGGAAATATTTGAGTGTCCCAAGATCTTTGATGGCAAACTTCTGCTTGAGAGTGTTCTTTAGTAACACAATTTCACTGACATTATCACCAGTGACAATGAGGTCGTCCACATAAATAAGAACCACTAGGGTTCCACTAGAACAAATTCGAATAAAGAGAGATGAATCTGCATTGCTTCTCTTGAAGCCAACTTCTTCAAGAACTGAGCTCAACTTTCAATACCAAGCACGAGGGGATTGTTTTAATCTGTAAATGGATTTGTGCAGCTTGCAGACTAACTCGGGGTCACTGGATTGAGGATGACCACAAGGGAATTTCATAGAAACTTCTTCTTCAAGTTCACCATTCAGAAATGCATTTTTGACATCCATTTGATATAGAGGCCATGCATGGTTAATTGCAACAGATAACAACACTCGAATTGTGTTCATCTTAGCTACAGGAGCAAATGTCTTCTTGTAATCTATCCTAAAAGTTTGAGTAAAACCACGAGCTACCAGTCTAGCCTTATGTCTTTCCAAGGTGTCATTAGAGTGGAACTTTGTTTTGTACACCCATCTACTTCCCACTGCCTTTTTTCCTGGTGGTAGCTTGATAACACTCCAAGTCTTATTGTCATCCAAGGCTTCAATTCTTCCTTCATAGCTTTTTTTCACTCATCTTGCTGCATTGCCTCCTGAAAACTTCTTGGTTTAACAGCATTTGATATAGAATTGAGAAAGGCTGCATGACACCCTTTGGTATGAAATGTACTCAACAATAGGATACCTTGCATTGTAAGTCACATAATCTAGCAGCCTTGAAGGAGGGTGACGATCACGAGAAGGGTTTTTTCTTACTTAAGGCAAGACATGTGATGGTTCTAGTTCATCAAGAGATGAATTGTAACATCCCACATCGCCCAGGAGAGTGATCTTTAAATGTATATTCCCATCCCTATCTAGCACGAGGCCTTTTGGGAGCTCACTGGCTTCGGGTTCCGTAGGAACTCTGAAGTTAAGCGAGAAGGGGGCTAGAGCAATCCCATGATGGGTGACCCACTGGGAAGTTGCTCGTGAGTTCCCAAAAACAAAACCGTGAGGGAATGGTAAGCCCAAAGCGGACAATATCGTGCTACGGTGGTGGAGTGGGCCCGGGAAGTGATCCGTCCCGGGCCGGGATGTGACAATTTGGTATCAGAGCCTAACCCTGGTCGTGGTGTGCTGACGAGGACGTCGGGCCCCTAAGGGGGTTGGATTGTAACATCCCACATCGCCCAGGGGAGTGATCCTTAAATGTATATTATCATCCCTACCTAGCACGAGGCCTTTTGGGAGCTCACTGGCTTCGGGTTCCGTAGGAACTCCGAAGTTAAGTGAGAAAGGGGCCATATCAATCCCATGATGGGTGACCCACTGGGAAGTTGCTCGTGAGTTCCCAAAAACAAAACCGTGAGGGAATGGTAAGCCCAAAGCGGACAATATCGTGCTACGGTGGTGGAGCGGGCCCGGGAAGTGATTCCCCTCGGGCCGGGATGTGACATGGATATATTTTCCTCATTGGTTGTTGGACTTGGTAAAGGGAAGATTTCGAAGGCATTCTCCCCTTGACTTAAACCTTGCACTGAATGTTTAAAGAAAGGTGTAGTTTCATCAAACTTTACATCCCTTGAGACAATGATTTTCCTTGAAGAAGGATTGTAACACTTGCAACCTTTTTGTGTTGAAGAGTTTCCAAGAAAACACATTTGCTAGCTCTTGGATCAAGCTTGTCATGGTGTATTGAAGCAACATGAACATAACAAGTACAACCAAAAATTTTCAAATGAGACAAGTCAATCTTTCTTCCTTTCATGACTTCATAGGGTGATTTTTGATCCAACACCCTACTAGGCAGTCTATGGATCAAATAGGTAGCAGAAAGCACCCCTTGAGACCCAAATTTCTAGGGAACATTCATATGTAACATTAAGGCTCTAGTCTTCTCAAGCAAATTCCTATTTTTCCTCTCGGCCACTTTATTTTGTTGAGGAGTGCCAACACAACTTGTTTGATGAAATATCTCATGGGAACTTAAGTATTGAGACATGTTATTTGACATGTACTCAATGCCATTGTTAGACCTTAAGGTGTGAATATGAGAACCAAAATGAGTTGTTACAAGTTTATAAAAATCTTTAAACACATTCATGACTTCACTCTTGCACTTTAAAAGATATAACTAAGTAATCCTTGAATAATCATCCACAAATGTTACAAAGTATTTATAACCATCAAAAGATTTAATTGTAGGTCCCAAGATATCTGAATGAACAAGTTCAAACAATTTACTAGCTCTAGACATTGAGGAATTAAAAGGTAACTTAGTAGATTTGGAGAAGTGACAAGTATCACACTTTAAACTACTTTTACACATTGTGGGAAACAAAATGGACAAAACATGGTTTGAGGGATGAGCAAGATGATGATGCCAAAGTTGTTGTTCCTGAGAAGGGCTTCAGCTGACGTGAAGACTCTTAGGTTTTGGAAGACCCTTTGAAAGATAGTACAATAGTACAACCCATTTAGGAAGAAACCCTCACCAATCTTCCTTTTGGTGACTATATCCTAAAAGATGACCTGATTAGAAGAAAAAATAGCATGATAATTTAGTTGTCTTGTGATTTTCCATACTGATAAAAGGTGAAATGGAAATGAATGAATATACAAGGATGTTGACTCTATTTGATCAGGGATCAAGTTAATTTTCCTTTTTTCCAACAATTGAGACACCCTTACCATTTGCTGCTGACACTTGTGAAGAGTTTTTCATTTTTTCGAAGTCATGTAAGTGTGAAGATTTGTTTGTCATATGGTCTGTGGCTCCTGAGTCTATTATCCAATAATCATGCATATGACTAGAATTTAAAGCAGTGGAGAAAGCTTTCAATATACCTGGAATCTGTTGACTTGAGCTTCTATGATCAGAATCAGCAAGAAACCCAGCAAATTTACTCAGCAAGGCAGTAGGGTTTTCAGTTTTAGTTCTAGTTGTGTTTTCTAGATCTCCACTTCTTTGTCTTCCTTGCAAATAGATAGCAAATTCGTTGTTCAAGTTCACTGGATTGGAAGTGAAGTCAAGCAAACTTTCACTTGAGGAAGGAGGAACAACTAAAGCTGCATGATTAGCTTTGTACAAATGTGGTTGTGAGTTTCTCTGGAACCCCTTGTTCTTCTGGAAGTTTAGCTTGAGCTCAGGATGTAGAATCCAACATTTGTTAATGGTGTGTCTACCATAGTTGCAATGTTTGCACTTTAGGTCAAACCTTCTACCCTTGTTTCTTCTGTCATCCGAGAACTTGTGGTTTGAAAATATGCCCTAAATTCAAGCAAGCTGTTTTTGGTTTCAAGATTCATCACTTTCCTTCGAGTTTCTTCATGTTGAATAATGGCACATACACTTGAGAAGGAAGGTAACTCACTGTTCATCAGAATGTGACTACGTAGATCTTCATAGTCTAAGCTAAGACTAGCCAAGAGATGAAAATTTTTATCTTCTTCATCCCTCTTCAGAAGCACGGAAGAATCTATGGTGTGAGGCCTGTATACATCAAGCTTATTCCACATACTCTTGATATCACCCAAGTGTTGAACAAAAAACTTACTTTCTTGTTGCAAACTTGTAAGCTCCATTTTCAGTTGAAAAATCTGGGTAGCATTGTTTTGATTTCCATACATCTCGCAGACATTTTTCCAGAGATAGAAAGAAGACTATGAGTAGTTGAAGCAGTGTTCTAAAAATCGGCCTAAGCGGCTACCTAGGCGGCGCTTAGGACCTACACAGTGGTCGTCCGCCCGGATTAAGCTCAAATCAGGAGGCAAATCGGGGAAAAGGTAAGACGGGCGCCTAAGGGGCTTGGGCGGGCACCTAAGGGGCTTGGGCGGGTGCCTAAGAGTGCTAGGCGGCGACTAGGGCACCTAGGCGGGTGCCGGAGACTTAGGTGGTCTGGGTATGGGTGAGAAAGAAGCAACACTAAGACTCTGTTTTAACTCTGCAACTCCATGAAGAGAGCTGTTTTTCCAAGGAGGAAGAAGACACTGAGCCAGACCCATGTGACAAAGCCTCATTTTTTTTTCAATTTTGTTTTTAATTGCTGCCCAATAAGGAACCGCCACCTAACATCCTAATTACTATATTTCCTTATTTTCCTCCTATTTTGCATTTTATGTGGTTTTAAATTGTGAACTTGTTGTATATGTGTCATCATACAATACTCCTCACTATGGTTATATAGCATACATGCTTAATGTCTTTTTAAATTTTGGACTTGTTGGATACTCTTTTTGCTTTTATCATTCTTTTATTATCTTATCCATGGATTTCATACAAATATAATTTTTTGGAAGTGTCAATATGCACTTATTTACAAGATATACAAAAAATTTACTTAAATCCGCCTAGGCCACCTAGGCGCCCTTTAGACCCCGCCTAGCCGTCTAGGCGCTAGTCCGCCGCCCGACTAGCGCCTAGCATTTTTTAGAACCTTGAGCTGAAGATCTCAGCTAGCTTTCTCTCCATGGAGTTGAGAAGCCACGACATGACAAGTTGATCCTTGCATAGCCATGTCTCATATAAAGGTGATGAGATTTCAGGTGCTTGAATGGTTCCATTCACGTAACCAAGCTTTGATCTTCCACCGAGAGCAAGTGAAACTGCTCGAGACCATGGAAGATAGTTGAACTCATTCAGCAAAACTAAGCTGAGTCTTTGATTTGGATTAACTTCTACTTCGGTAGAATTTGAAGTGGTTGAAACACTAGAGCTCGCAGTATCAGAACAAGGATGATTTTCCTCAGCCATTTGAACTAGCCATGGAAAACAAAGAGGCTGAAGAAGTTATGCAGAGACATGCCATTGTGGTCATTGCTCTAATACCATATTGAATTTCAAGGTTTGTGTATTGATCATGAACTTTACAAGAGAGAGAACTAAGCTCTTATAAAGAGCCGGAGAACAGATTACAAAAAATAGTGGACATGAACCACTACCTACCACATGGTTTCTGCCCTAAGAACAATATACAAGCAAGGAAATCCCAGATTTTAGGGAGAAACATTGACAAAAGGAGAAGTACGGTTGAACCCTAAGTGAGATGACAAGTTGGAAGGTTGTAGCCATCACTTTAACCCATAACTTAGCTATAGTGATAATTACAATCCATACTTGTGATTTTGATCTATTCCAACAATCCAATACATTGGTTTTTTGGTCCCCTTCTCTTAATACAAACTAAATTGGTTTTTTCGTGTTTCTGAACTATTAAGTTTAAAGTGTTTTTCTAAGTATAATTTTATCAAAGTCTTATGTTTTAAACACATTATTTTTCTTATACAAAATTATAGCTTATTTTTTTGGTGTCATTCCGGTCTCAAAAATCTCAAGATCGGCCTAGTTCCAAGTAAAATAAAAAAAAAATAACGGTTAGAAACTCAACGTAGAATGACCAAATCATTACCAAACCGAATCGTGGCATCAAAAACGTGGTGAAGCTTTTCTTTTGATTGTGCTACAAAGTCACTGCGCAGCCACAAAAACGTGGTGTCAACATCAGGAAGTTGGTGAGAGACCCTACCAAAACTAATAAGGGCCGATGAATGCTTTTTATGGATTCTTTACTGTCACGTTGGATGAAGCTTCTCTGGCCCGCAAAGGCCAAATAAGAAACCCTAGTCAATATTATTTTGACTGCTTTTTGTGACATTCTTCTGCACTTTCTTTGACTAGTTATACAAGTGGAAATTCATTATGTTTATGCACATATAAATGTTTCTTGAACATTGAGAAAAGGAATCCCAGCAGAGAAAATATTCACTTCATCAAGCCAACTGATTAAAATGCTCATCATTGCTGTTAAAAATGCACGTTCGAGAGAGATCGAGCTCAATGTAATGGGTACAAACAAAAGTAACAGATATATTTGCATTTGGCCAAAGCCAACTACAACGCTTGTCGCTAGCTAGCTTGAAATGGACATCACTGCTAATCTGAAGTAGTGGAGGGACAAGGAGACTTAAACAATTGTTTGCCGTAAAGGAGGACTACTACTGAGTACTGAGTGCACAATTCATAAGAAAGTTATGATTTAAGTACATAAATTACACCCAAAATCTGAATCAGTAATAAGAAAATTGTATATTGTCTATGGTATAGTCAAGCATTAGTCATTTTTCAAAGATTCCGGTTAATTTAAAAGTCTCTAGCTATTGGAGATACTACTAAACTCACATTCACCTCAACCTAAACTGTTGTTTCAATCAATAGGTCTTGACTCTCACAATACGCATCTTTCAATTCTAATTAATGAATTCTATTCTTTAACGCCTCATATATCATCCTATTTCAATCGCTTAGCTTCAACAATCATCTAGACTTCTGGCTAAATAAAAGTTTTTTCGTTAAACTGTAATACCGAATCATTGTAGCACCACGTAAGTCATGATTATGAGAATCATTTATTTATAAGAAAATTTTGTTCATCCCTCAAATGAATCAGTAAATGATGATTTCCTCGTTTGTTTTTATCTTAAATTTTTATCCCACAAGGAAGCTAATTTATCTACTTTCGAAGCATTAGTTTCATTAAAACACAGATACACACACATGTATAAATACGAAGTATATAAAGGATAGTTCTGGGTCTATACAATATTTATGTCTTTTTTGTGTTTTCTTCTTGGTACATTGGATTTCAGTTATAATAACCCATATCTTCAATTTCCTAAGCCGAAGAAAGAAGCCCAATATTTATTTCCCCTTTGCCTTCTCTTGAACCAAAAGTTTTAGGGAATTGTTATTAGCATTTCAAAAATCTCATTTTAAACTCCAAATTTTCTATATTAAGAAATAAAAATATACTTGTGAAGAGAGTAAAATAAGATTTTTGGAGTGTCAATAACACTTCTCATGTTTTATCACCACTGACATAGGGCTGTTTCTTGTCTGCTAGTGGGACAATAGTTTATGAATAAAGTCGGTCCACTCAATAACCATATACCATTCGTGCACATACTTCTTATTATATGATTTCTGTTCAATCATTCGTGAGAAAATTAACCAGTAAAGTTTGTTTGGAACATGGAATTTTGTATGTACCAGCAAGGCGCCAAGGACCCTTTTCTTAGACTACCAACAGGACAGCTAAATGATCAACAACTTTTTCGATCATCGCTTATTTTTTCCTCCACATCTTCTCTTCTACCTCAACAAAGTTCATCCTCCTCGAATATCTTTCAAACAGTAGTGCTGCGTTGGTCGAATTTATTCATCAAAACGTTTTATTTTTCAAAATTCAAATATGGACCTTTTCAGTCAAATAATATCTACTATTTGCTTTCTTCATATGAGGGTTTTTAATTTAAAATTTCTTTCTGTTGATGTGTTCGGCTTCACCGAGCTTGCTGGTTGCATGCGGCATATGTGTATAGTCTTTTTTATGAATGTGATTGGTGACTCTTATCAGAGTAATGTTATTTCTTTACGACTGACTTATGAATTCAATTCTTCTAAACAATATGGTAACAATAACACGTAGACTGACAAATAATTTGATTAAAAAAATGGTAATGCATGCTTAGAAGTTAGATTTTTCAAACTAGTGAAAAATAGCAAGAATTAGTATTTTAAACCACTCTATAGCAATGTACTGATAGGAAATATTAAGTAGTTTAAAATACTAATTCTTGTTATATTGTGATGGTCAAAAAGTGGGTCTTTGGAATCATTGTTGTGGTTTTTGATCAATTTTAATAAGATTTCTTTTCTTTACTGCTCTCCCCACTGTCTCATGCACATATTGATCACACAAGCAAATGGTATGGAGAATGTTATATAATTAACTAGCTAGACTTAGCTAGTTAATTGCACAATGAGACTTTGTGAGCGGGGAAAAGCACCCAAACGGAGTGCTGTGGTTTCTTATTGATCAGAGATTCGGTCTTTATATCTCTCTTTTTGTGATTACTCTTTTGTTAGATGCTCATTGTTTCTTTTTGAGTTTCTTTTTGCATTTCTGATTAGTGATGATCTATTTATAGGTTGTCATTCTGAACTTGAAAAATATGGTTCTCAGATGCTTTTACTGGTAAAATGTTCATCTTTTTTCTGTAAAGAAAAGTCGTGAATTGAAGATGCCAAGCTTGATGAAGGTTATGACATAGACCAAATAAAGCATCTCTCCATCTGTTGCTAATTAACTAATTAATTATACGACGTCAATGCCATGTTGATTCCTTATTTTTATATATTATATTACTAGTACTGAAATCGGCCCTATTAGTGCAAAATCTTCAAGATTATTCATCCAAATTTTCAATTAACATACATGGGTTCTCTCAGGTACAAATATTAGCTAGGTTCCCTCCATGGGCATACAAAGCTACCAATTAACCAGCAGCTTCTCTTGGTTTTGTTTCGTCTTGTTTGTATCGCTTCGGCGATTTATTTGTTGCTTCGTTCTTGCAATGGCTTTTGTGCTCCGATGCTTGGTATGTTACGCCTGCCGTCTTTGTGGCAGATCTATATCGGTGGCTCATGGTTCTTGTTGTGTTGTGGTAATCGTGTAGGGGTTTTCCTTATTTGCGAATCTTTGCAGATTTATCTTCAGATCAACAAATTGGTCACTGAAGAAATGTACTCATCTAACACCTCGTTGTATATGTTGTCACGACCTATAATGTAATATGAGCATTATATATATACTAAGATATAATATTGGATTTTGGAATTAATGCATGCATATTATGCCTGGAAGATTCAAAGGAAAAATGATCTACTCTTTGATCATGTTTTGGAATGAACACAAAATTTAAAGTTGCACATATAAATTTAAGGTGATAGTGCTCAATATCATGTTCATGAGGAGCTGAATATATTCCAAATGCATATTCAGTCTGTTTTTAAATTTCTATCATATAGTTTTTACTACTCTGCAATCATAATAGAATTGACTGCTATAGTTCTCACTCCCACTATACGATCTTCATCGCTTAATTTCAAACTAAATGCAAAATCATCACAATCACAATCACAATAATATATGAATCGATGGCTTGTTGTAAAGTTTTGCATTATCAAAATGTTCTACAGAATATTTAAACACGAGTCAAATAAATTTAATTTATATTCACAGTTTGACAATACATAAATAACAATTTATCGAATAAGAAACATTATTCAAAATGTATGTATCTATATATATACATATATATATATATATATATATATATATATATATATTACAAGAACCATTATCAAATAAGAAGGGAGGCTCAACTTCATCTGTATTCTCCTCCTCTTCGTTGTGGGAGAGTTCTATGTTATATAAAATATTAGGTTCAATGTGACATGGTGGACGAGGCGTGTGCATATCCTCACTGTAGCTAGCTACTTACAGTGGAAGTTATTTGCCACTGGTTGGGGTAGTGGCTAATGATTTGACAACACTAAAAAGGGTTGAAACATAAGTTTATATATTCATTACAAGCATAGGACATTCTTTGACCGCCCGTTTACTGGAAGATGAAAGTCCTGCCCTAATAATCTAAACCCGAAGACTATGAGAAAAATAAATAGTATATCATCATTTGAATAAGCATTTTGCTTTTGCCTAATTTGGTATGTATGAAAATGGTATAATAAAAAAAAAACAAAGTGTTGTAGATATAATTTACTGAACAATTATGGAGGTCAAAAAGAGAGAGATGATGCGGCATAGAGAGAGAAAGAGAGAGATGTGTAACTGATGTGTGTGTTATTCCACCCCATTGTGCTTTTATTTATAATAGTAGGATAGGTAAAAACCTTTCCCTTTAAGATTACAACTCTTAATAGGTAATCTACTCCTAATAGGAATATAAGAGATATAGATATACTAGGATTTACGCAATCACATTCCTAATGTAATAGGACTGCAACACTCCCCCTTGAGTGTGTAAACACTTAAGTAAATAGCGCATCAGGTCTTCAGTGATGAAGTAAGTACAGTTGATGAAGTCGTCGGCACAATGGGCCAATGCGAGTCTCAAATCAACGGAAGAATGTATAAAAACTAAAACTCACAAAACCTTGCTATGGTAAAACCCAAGGTGGGGAAAACCTATAGTCTAAGGAGAAAAGTGAGAAGTTGCATTAAGTCAAAACTATATGTCTTTGGACGTAAGTAAAAGAGCTCACAAGGGTATGATTAGCCCAAGATGGGTGCCTCATTAAAACCTAGTTGGGTAGCAAAAATCCAGTGGGAAAAATGCTCCTAATTGTAGGGAAAAAGAGTACATTAAGATCAAGTGAGTATACTTTTGGATACTTCCCCTGAGTTTGACATAACTTCCAAATGAGAACTACAAGCATTGCATATGATAGTTAGGCATACCAATTCCTCGGACAAGCTTCTGGAAGGTTGACTTCAGCAATGACATCATGTAAAGGTCGATAAGGTTGTCTGGGATCGGCTTACATAACTTCAATCTCCTGATGCTTGATGTAGATGTAGACGCAATAGGTCTTGGCGTTGACTTGGTTGATGTATCATGGCTTGGTCAGGTTGATACATGCGGCATAGTCTTCATGGATCGTCGTTGGGACTCAACGATGGATAAAAACACAAGTACTTCAAATATGCTCAACAAGAACTCCTAACCATGTCTTACTTGTGGCGTAGCGAAGTGAGGTGAGTCTTGGAACGATTTGAGGATTTCGCAACTAAGATCATATCGTGCCTCCAAGATATTGCGATATCCCTAACGGTAAAGACATAAACATTTGGGGATTTTGCCTTGTGCGGGTTTGATAAGTAACCAACGTCAGTATAACAAACAAGATAAGCATCATTTCGAGGATCAAGGGGGTTGTATCTGCTTGAGATGCGTTGGGATTGCCCATGTAGTAACTTCAAGGTACGTCTTTAATACCAATTCAGTGGTTGCGTGAAGGTGCAGTGCTACATCTTTACCGAGATCAACAGCGAATGAGATGTCCTGTTTAAATATAATGAGCTAAGTACAACGAAGCACAAAGTTGAACTTAGATATGAAATTTTGGATTCCATAACCTCTTCAAGGGTCTCATTTGCATATAACGTATGAACGATCAAAGGTATACTCAAAAGTAACACATTCGAGGTGTAGTTCGACTGGTAGACCAAAATACCGTCAGAACAATGCTTCAACTTCAGGTCAAGGAATAAACGAGTTTCTTAAGATCTTTCATCTCAAATTCCATCTTCAAGTGAGAGGCAGTTTTCTCAAGCTCTTTCGGAATCTTAGTGAGATTCGTGTCAACGACATAAACTGTAACTCTAGCAATTTGGAATAAGACTTCATAGTTTAACACGCAAGGGCATAATTCATATCTCTAACTGATCAAATAATCACTTAGACGGGTATACCACATCCGTCAGATTGTAAGTGAATGCCTCAAAACGAGTTAAGAGGGTGTTATGTGGTTTTGGAACTATTTGAACCAATCCATGTAATTCTTCAGGAACTTACATGTAAATCTCCATATCTATATCCCCATGAAGAAAACACTAACCACATTTCATCATGCTGCTATCAATCACATGACGTTTGAGAGAAATCTTGCGCTGTAAGGCGTGCATCATATCGCACTATTTCATTCATCTTATAATGCTTCCTTTCCCACTTGTAACATAATAGGGTTATCTTAGGCAGTGTAGGAACGATAGGTCTAATACACACTTTGGTAAGGAATTTGACCTGGATTGTAACTTTAGTTGTCCAATCAGTTCTACGTTGTCACTTAATCAACGGAACATGGTTCGATATCGTCGCTTTTCATTTATGTCGGTAGCTACCATATAAGTGAAAACATCATCGATGATAATCTCATTTCAATTCCATTCAGCTCATCCAAACTAGTATACTCGACTAAGAACTTTAAGTCTCGGGAGAAATTCGGATTAATCTCATGAGATGGAAATGATTTGAGATAACGATCGAGTTTAGATTCATTATTGTGCCATGTCTTCCTCTTCTAGGGAAATGAATCATACGAATCGAATGATCTGTCGTGCTCCAGGCTAAGACAGATTGATTGGTTATCTGCCGGTGTACCGGGCCGTTTAACAGGGGCGTCCAAACCGTCCAACAGAGGCGGCACACCTTCTAGGAATATTGACTCGACATCCGTTAAGTACGTCTATCCTTGTAGGCATGTTTGCAGCTGGTATATGATCTTGTCACTTTAGCTAGATCAGGAATGCGTCTGGAACAATGTTCTGAAAACTAGAATTCATCGTACTTGTTTATCACACTTGTGTGGTATGGGGATCGAGATGAGACATACTGGGCAATGTCCACGCAACTTCATGCCGTTCTACATGAACGTTGACGTTCTTATCTCCCTCTAACGGCGGGAAAACTGTTTCATTAAAGAGACAACCCGCAAATAAGCGGTAAAGAGATCGCATGCAAGGGCTCGAAGAGAGCTAGTGTGAAGGAGAATCATGATTGACAAAAGATACACAACCTTCTTTGAGGACCCATGGTGGTACGTTGCGGCGACGCAACTTGGCACATGGAATGCACACCCAAATGTGTAAATACGAAAATCGTCAGGTTCGTACTCAGTAACCAACTGTAATGTCATATAGGTTAGGTGGCAATGGGCCTCAAGGCGGACCAACATAACTGCGTACAAGATTGCATAGCCCTAGGCAAAAACCGAAAACTTGATACTTTTACCAAAATTCGGGCGATAATTTAAATTGCGCTGTATGATTGTTAGGCGAGGCTATTTGGGTTGAACATGGGAATTCGATGTTCAATTAGAAACCCAAAACGATATGCAATACTTTATCGAAAAACTCTCCGACATTATCCAGTCTCCCGGACTTTAAGGGATAAGTAGGCTGGTGAACCCATAATCGGCCAAGAGGTTTAGCAGTAATGTGTGTGGACAAACATGTGACCAGTTTGTCGATTCATCAACCAAAACCATAAGTATTTATATGGTCCGCGTATTGGTTGGATTAGTCCATATATATTCCCTTGAATCCATTGTGAAAAGAGAGTCGTTTCGTATCTTTGCGAGGGATGATTTAGAAATCAAGTTTCTCAAAACAAGCGGGTTTTGGAAAAGTGTGCTTATAGGCACAAAATCCTTACTTCGGGTAAAGAGATGTGTCATAGCATCATTGATCGACCTAAGTGTCCTAAATGGTCGTGCTAAAACAAGTAAACTGCTCAATCACCAGGCTCTAGGCCGGCCACATGTGGTGTATTCACAGTTGGGAGACAACCTATTGGCCCCAAATCAAAGCTTCAGGCTCATTTTTGGAGGTGGTGCAAAAATATTTCACTCTATTTTCTTCAATGGTTTCATTTATGATCATTGTCATCTCGAATATCCTTAAAAACTCAAAGTCAGGGAGAATTTAAGGTCTCTTAAATGGTGATGCAGTACCATTCGTACAATGAGGAGTGTGCCAATGCTCTTAATCAGGTTGGATAGACCTGAATTCGTTGTTAGAGATGTGATTTAGGTGTAAAGTTAGTATGCGTAGTACGGATTCATCCAGACAACTAACTTTTCCACATTCTTACCTAATCAAGTGTTTAATTGAATTGGTCACATGTATTAAGAAACATGATTCAATTAATTCATATTGGAGGACAATATCAATAAGATTATCCATAAGTAAAACACACACCAAACTTAAATCCAAGAACATGGAAAAATGTTCACAAAGTAAATGGTTTACTAAGGGGATTTGGCCAATAAGGCCATCCATGTCAAAATTCTGCTTTTTCAACGATGTTTGGTGAAGCAAAATTAGTCTCACATATTGACTACCAGAATGGTACTCCTCAACAACATTGGTAGGGGCACGAACATGTGCATAACCAATGATCTATTCCATCAAGGCGGAAGTAGATTCTACAGGGTTGAGGTTTGGGAATATTATCCCTTATTCTTGAAGTTTTAGGTCTTAGGTACCAAGGATCACACTTCAGGCATAATGCCACACCTTGGCATGCCCTGATTCTACCCTATGTTTATGGTAGTTATCAGATCCAAGAATTTGGTAAACTTCTGCTTTCTACACTACTGCTTGAAGGACGAGTTAGAAACATGGAAGGACGAGAAAAATATTCTCCAGACAAAATTCGATCTGATTTATAAACTTCATAAACTTCAGAATTGTACTCATTCATAGACGTAATCATGGTGTGCTTCAGGCAATGTCTTTCATGATTAGACAGTCCGTACGAGCGAGCCAAAGAGCCATGAAATCATCGTTCATGAGGTACTTCCGTTGGTAATGCTTTGGGCATAAGTCTTTGAATGAAGATCATGGCAGAGGCTTATTCAGCTATTCCATGCCATTGTTAGCTTCAATGGTTTCTCAGCTTCTTGATAGTCAAGTGGAGATTCACGTCTTATACCCCATACGAAGTGGTTTCTATTAGAAACATCCAAATCAGGAAAATTGAACTTGTTACAGTACGACAATCCACTGAATGGAGGGAACAAAATTATGATTGGTGCTATGGGAATGAATCATCCATAAGCATCAAAGTTAGAACATTCGAGTTCTAAGACATGGTTTTCATGACAAAACGTCGGGTTTTCATGGGTGTATTGTTTTATGAAAACTTCGGGTTTCAAAGGCACTAAATTTGAAACTACAGGTTCAATTTAGTTTATGAACATTTAGTTCATAAAAGAGAGGTTCCTGTAAGAACACAGAATGCAATATACAACTAAGTGTAGTGGATTTGAGTTGCTTCAGGGACTTAAGTTTGAGTGCTTCGGGACTACGAAAGTAAGTCAACGATTCAAAGAGAAGAAATTAAATATTGAATCGTTAATGTCCAAAAGTGATCTTCAGGTCAATAATTTTGGATTCATTATCAGATTAATGGATTGCAAGTCACTTTTAATTAATTCAATAGATTGGGATCATTCGGGATCGATCGTAGAAGCAAAATAAAATTTGTCTAGACCCATTTATTATTTAATGTTGGCTGCAGGCCACACAAATAAATTAGGCCCAAATTTGGGCTTGGGTTGGCTGCATTGGGCATCCCAATGACTTGCAAAGCAAGCTGCATGCTTGCTGTGATATCATGGGCCGCGAGAAAGAAAAAAAAAATGCACAAGCAACAGGCTTGCTGCCGCAATACAAGCCAGGGAGCAAAAGTCCACCAACGACTGCTGCATGGAGGATCGACTATTGGTTCGAGTTAGGGATGCAGCTGCAGGCTGCAGAGATAAAAAAAAGGCAAGCCAAGTGTGGGCTGAGAACGAGCAAAGCCCAAAAACAAACTGGGTTTTGGGTGTAGAAGCAGTTCGGCTCCTTTGGTGGCTCGGCTCGCATGGCTCGTCAGCTTCTGGTCGTGGGTCAACGCATGGCTTAGGGTTTTAAAGCCCTTTGTCTCTATTTTTTTTTTCTTTCTTTCTTCGATTTCTATTATTTAGGGTTTTCAGAACCCCTAGAAATAATAAAATAATCATGCATATATTTTATTCTGATTCTTTGACTCACAAATTCCACATAGCATAATTGCGTATTGCATGAAACAAATATATATATATATATATATATATATATATATATATAGACAAAATATATGAAACATATACAATTTATATATCGGAAAGAAAATATAAATATAGAGGGGTTCATGCATTATGGGGATTGTTTTCATGCTTCAAGGTCGTTTCAAATATCTTACTTTATTTTAAGTGTACCTGATTGGCAGAAAACAATAAAAGCCTTTGAATTTGTAGAAGATCCTTCGCATAAAGCCGGAATTGCATTTTCAATGCGTTGTATCACGTTCAACACAGAAAAATCAAATTGAATCAATAGCATGTAGATCAATTCAAAACAATAAATTAATCATAAAAAGAATGATTAAAACGTAATGCTCTCCTAATTGAAAATCAAACTCTCTTTAGTGCAACGTCAAGAGCGTGCTGATAACGTGTTGTAGGCATAATTTACTGAACAATTATGGAGGCCAGAAAAAAAGATGTGTAATTGAGGTGTGTGTTATTCCACCCCATTGTGCCTTTATTTATAATAGTAGGATAGGTAAAAACCTTTCACTTTAGGATTACAACTCTTAATAGGTAATTTACTCCTAATAGGAATATAAGAGATATCCCTAGATATACTAGGATTTACACAATCACATTCCTAATCTAATAGGACTGCAACAGGAATTAATTAATAAATATAATCATTGCAAAAGGCTTGTTTAGGTCAATTAGTTAAAAGCATTTTTCTTGCGCTCGAGATCTTGAGTTCGAATTTTTCCTCCTCGGATACAGTTTAAGAAATATTAGACCCTCTCAAGAGTGAGACTCTTTGCCACTTCATCATTTTTTGCACAATGTGTTTTATACTATCGGCACATAAATTAATGAAACTGTAAAGTGTCAGATAATTCATAAAGAATCTCACTTTAAAAGAGTCTCCTTGACATTTCTCATTCTGTTCAAGGTTTAAATTGGAGAGAACGAAAAAAAGTTCTGAAAAAGTTTCAATTTGATCATAATTAAGCACATTATTATATAGAATTTAATATTTAAGCCGTATATAAGTTGTCAAACAAGATTCGACTAGGTACTAAGAGGTAAATTAATTATTAGAAGAATCCCATTTTACCATTAACTCAGTTCAACTTTATGTGCTATATTGACCATCTGAGGTGGCTACTAATGCTGCAATTTTATATCAACTTAATCGATTGCCCTACCGGCACAGAAAATTGAGTGTAAATAAGCACTGGGTACTGGTAGGGTTAAGAACATCATAGATTTATATAAAGGTATATTTCTTATTCCTTCGTGGATCAAGTGTCAAGTTGTGAATTGAATTATTGCCTAAGTTCGAACAAAGAAACCTATTGCTTGCAAACGTGCAGCCAAATTCATAGTCAAATAGGGTTTACAGAATGTCATTACTAAAAAGTCACTTTAATGAAAGCTTAGTTCTTAACAGCTGCTTAAGGCATATCTAAAGTACATGAATGAGAAGTCCACTATCTTTTAGTGAAGCAAGCTAAGTTTAATATATACAATTTTAATTCAAAGGGAACAGTTGCTTAATGTTGTAGAATTATCAGAGAGACGGGCTAAAGATCTACGTCCAACAACATCAATAGTCCCCAATTTGGTAATTACCACTTGCACAATCCGTCAGGTGTGAAGTTTTATCATAAAAAACTTCGGTATTAGTTGAAGTAGAATTAGAATATTTAAACTCTTATTTTCTCAAAAATATAGCTGAAGTGAAATATTTCATCATATCCATCAGTCTTTCATCCTTTGTAAAGCTGGACGAGTGTAAAAGATTGGCTAACCGTGGGTGATTAGCTAGATTGTTTGTGGTCAAACTGACCATAACAGCCACCGTTGTGGGTGGATCGGTTGGCCATTCATATTGGTGACTCTTTTTTCTAATGTTTAAAAATAAAGTGAATAATTTTTTATTATTTTTATAAAGAATCATAAGAGTATTCGCAGGGTTGAAAGATCAGTGCTATTCAATGGTATCTTGGTGTGTGCAATGACTTACTTCAGCGAAGATCACAAAATTTTGCTTTTGTGGCTACCAATGACTTACGACAACTCCTTCTAAAGTAAGACCAATTTGTCTTTTATTTTTGGGTCAAAAGTAAGGACAATTTGTTGGATAAGCAAGTGGAAAGCAATGGTATCTTGTTATTCCTTATTCTTCTTTGGAGTATGTGGAAAGAAAGGAATTCATTTTTGTGGCAAGGAAAGACACTCAAACCGACGAAACTAATTTGTCAGGCAATTAGTTGGATGAAAGAATTCCAACACTGGCATAGAAAAAATGAAAAATGCAACTGTAAAGTTTCTCAAAAATGAACGAAGCCAAGAGAAGGATGGTACAAGTGTAATTTTGATGTGGCTTGGGATGAAAATAGAAGTATTGGTGGCGTTGGGGTGGTGATTCGGAACAATAGGGGTGATTTTGTGGTGGCCTTGGCAAGGAGGTATGATGTTATTCCTTCCCCTCTGTTGGCTGAGACTATGGCAGCTAGGGATGCTGCTTGGTTGGTCAAGGAGAAGCAACTACTAGCCTTTGTTTTTGAAGGGAATGCGTTACTTGTGATGGTAGCTCTTCAACATGATCATCAATAAGATCACTCGCCATTTGGAAATATTCTAAATGATACTCGCTCGATGATTCAGGCATTGCCCCAATGGAAAGTTGGTTTTAGTTGTAGGGAGACAAATAAAATGGCGCACAGATTAGCACAAAGAGTCTAAGTTGTGATAATCCTATTTTTTGGTTTGAAGAACCTCCTGATGTAATTATGGATCTTCTCTTTGAGGATAGTAATTCCTAATTTGTTTGGTGCGGGACATTCTTTTTCCTTTCAATCGGGTTGAAATTCCCTGTAAGGTTTTATCGAATCCCACTGTATGCACCCTATACTTGTTGATTGTGCATATTTCTATCATTAATCAATATACTACATTTTCTTAAAAAAGAAAAAAAAAAGGAATATGACGGTTTTAAACAAATTTCTTTGTGAGGATAAAGAAAAAGGTAGAAAGAGAGAAAAAGATAGAAGGAGAGGGGGGGGGGGGGGGGGTGCGGCATCTATGCCATGCAACATATATGAATATATAGTGAAATCATTGGCCATGATCACTAGGAACTTTCTTTTTTAAACAAACAATATTATCTATGCTAAGGGGAAAGGGAATGTGCTTAGCCTCACAATGGGCTAGCAATAATGTGGTTCAAATTCGCCTTTGACGAGAATCAAACCTAAGACCCTAAGATCTCTCACTAGGAACTTTTGGTCATTTGGCTTACAATATTCATAAAATGTGTCCACCAACATTGTAATTAAACATGTCATTTGCTATTTAGAAAGTGACAACCACGTTCAATTATATAGCGTATTGATTTTAATACTCTTTCGCGACTGCATTATGTTGAATGAAGATATGCATTTGATATTTCTTTTGAAAACATCGTAACCATATTAATTATCATTGAAAGAGTTTAAATTCAAAATATAGTAGAAAAATTCAATCATACTGCCCCAATGATAACCAACACTATAGTGACCATCATCGCTTAAAGATAGTGAGCAAAGATGCACAATTTGTTGATTGTGAGGATTATAAGTAAAGGGTGTTGGTAAACACATTTTTTTATACCTCTTACACATCCTTCTTAATTTTCGACCGTCGGATCAAATAAATTGAAAAGAATTAATAGACATAAATGAGCAAAAAGTCAGTAAAAGGTAAAAATGAGTATGTAGATAACACCACCCATAAAAAAAAACATGCACGCATGTGAAGTGGAAACAACCATGACATTGACATTGACAGAAACATTAGATTATATTATTCATTACCACATATATACAAAGGAGTTAGAAATAATTCGAAAATATGAACACTATGAGCAACTGACTTCAACCACTACAACTACCCAACTGCAACAAAGGTGTTTTATTTCATTAAATTAAAAAGAAAAGCAAAAGAAACTCTTTGATTCTTCGTTTTCTTTATACGAAAAGGCTTTTTAGTCATGTTGTGGTCCAAACCTAAATATTCTAGAAAATCTCCTCCTAAAAAGCCTTTTGTTGTTTGCTTGACTTATCAGAACTCAAAATCCATAGTACTGAATCTGGGTAGCTCCAAAATTGTTCATAAACTGTCCTCCTCCTCCTCCTCCTCCTCTTACTGTTGCATTCATCTCTTCCTCTTCTACATTAAACCCTTCAACCTGCACCAAGTTAATCTCATTAACTCTTACGTTATCACAGTAACGGAGTTCTATACACAAAGTAATATTTTCTTATCAAACTATATTTGTCACACCATCGTGAACAATGAACATATATAAATCACACATTCATGCAAGAGTAACATAACCAAATGCGTCCAGATTCAGTCTCACAAACTATATTTTAAGGTAATTAATCAATATTATGTTACCATGTAAGTTTATGATTAATCACCTTAATAATTTATACAGTCACACTTTTAAACCCGTTGTAATGATATCGGTTAACAAGTATACAGAAGGTAAAATTGTCTTGCTAGACTGGTGTTGTCAGACAAATTTGTTCAATCCTATGAATTTGAACCAAATAAGTCTAGGTTCTCAGTCTGACAACATATACAGTACCACCGTTGTCTAACCTCTAATGGCTAAAAGAAAAAAAAGTTTTAACCGGTCAAACTTTTAGGTACTAGTTAACATAGTAAATTTAACAAACACAGAAATGTGAAAAGAAAATATATTTTACCCAGAGCTCATCTTCATCTTCTTCTCTATTAAATGAACATGCAGCTTTGAGAATCTCTTCAGTCTCGTCGTTGCGTGCAAATCTGCCACGTATGCGGGGCCGGTTGTCCGCAAGTGTTTTTCGACATGCATACTTTTCGCGTACAGAGTAACAAACAACCACATTAAGATTTAAACACACTAATAATCTAATTTAACACCTACAAATTAGTTGAATTATGTAATAAACATTATGTTTGATTACCTTAATTGTTTTGTTGAAGTTTCTCTGTGACCTTTTGGCTCTGTACTTTGAGATTCTCTCTTTCCTCTCTTCTGCACTGTACCTCCCCATTTTGAAGTTTGCAGCTACTTCCGCCGTCACTGAGCTCTCTCTGGGAGTACGATTTGTTCTAAAATTCTAACAAAAAAATCCGAAAAAAAGAAAAATAAGACAGGGGTTTTGATTATGGTTAAACATGGATTAAATTAAAATAAAAACAGAGCAAATCAATTAAAAATTTAGAGAGTCATCTGACTTGCAAATCACCAGTGCTGGAAACCCTTCTCATTTGACCAGCCAAAAAGCTGCTTTCCGGAGAGCTCAAGCTAAAAGCTTGGTTCTGAAAACTTGGTGACTCCATGAGAGAATCAAAGCTTGGCTTGAAGCAAAAATCAGGCTTGTTACTACTTCCGTCAAAGCAGTTGCTGCTGTAGCTCCTCTGCATAAACTTTAACACATTCTCTGCACCGCCATAGGTATGAGGCCCAAAAGCTTGATGGGGTTCAGTTTTGACCTCCAGAGCATCAAAAGGGGAGAAATTCGGCAACCCGATTGGCAAATTTGGAGAGTTTTGATCGATTTGGGGTAATTGGGTTTGCTGGTAAAGGCTTAAGGTTTCGAGCTGGTAACTTGGGGGAGAAGAAGAAAGGAGAGATGGGGAGTTTTGGTCAGCTGGGTTTTGCTGGGTTTGCTGGTCGGAGATTGCTTGGAGTTGGAGGAGGTCAATGTCCGAGAAGGGAGAGAATGGCTCGGAGAAGAATGGCAAGTCCACCATTTCTGGGGTGGTGGAGTGGCGGTAGAAGGAGTCGTCGACGACATAGAGATCGGAGGAGGACATTGTTTGGAGACCCCAAAAGAAAATTGAAAAGTTGAAAACTTAACAGGAAAGTTAGGGGAAGTTGGAAGAAGCAGAAGCAGAAGCGGTTGTGTTTTGCTTTGCTTCTTGTGTAATTTGGTTGTGAAACGGCCAAGGTGTAGTGACAAATTTGGGTTGTTTTATTAAAAGCCTTTGGGAGTTACTGAGCAAGGAGACAAACAAAAGCCAGTTCCCGTCTCTCTCACCTGTCTCTCTCTCCCTCTCTCTCTCAAAGTTGTTTTTCAAACATCACAGGAAGAGACCAGTCCACTTCTCTGCTATGCTATAAATAGGGCTAGATTTTGCACATTTGCCCCCGTTTTTTGTCATAATTAAAAGGGTTCACCATAAAAGTTTCTTTTTGTTAATTATCACCACACCTCTGACTTTCCAGGGTGATTTTTCAGTGTGATGGAAACACAGAGTGGTACATCATATGTCACCATATAAATATTGTGATATATGTGTTAAAAATTAATAACTTAAAAAATAAAATTTTCTATCATTTATATAAAAGCACGTAATGTACTATTCGTGTTCTGATCACAATAAAAAATTTCTCTTCTTCCCCACTTGGTTTGTCGGCCAAACCAGAATAAAAAATTAATTCATTGATGATAAATAATTGAAAAAAAAAATTAATTAATAAATTAATAATTTTTTATTTAATAATTAAAATTAATTAAAAAATCTTTCTCTCCCTCCCCATTCCATCCAAACCTGGAGATGGGTGGTTTTAGCAAACCCACTAATTCTCATGCACACCCACACGCTTCTTTATATTCACCTCCACCAACCCATATATCCAACGAGCTCCCTCTTTGTCTCCCTGGGTTTTTTCATCCGCCATTATCTAACACCACAAAGCTTAAAAGTTTGCAACTTTCTACCATTTTCTAGAGCTTCAAAGCTTGTGAGTAATTTACTGGGTGAAATTCAAATTCGAGTTTTAAATTTTGGGTGCATTTAGGAGTTATTTTTCTTGTTTTGCGGAGGGATTTTATTTTTATGGGATTTTTCAAGAACCAGAGCGAGCGAGCGAGCTCGAATGGTGGAAAACGGCTCTCTTCTCTCTCCCAGAGAAAAAACTCACTTCCTTTTTCTTCTCGAATTTGGCGTATTATGTTGGTGTTATTTTGGTGATGTATGATGTTTTATTGACTGAAATTACTGGATGGGTTAATTGGTATCTTGTGGGAAATTTTGTGAAGCAAGATTTCTATGCATTACACCTGTTTGAGGAAATGTCTAAGAGACCTTTGTATGAGAAGCATCCAATGGCAAAGTTTGTGTGGTCTGTAACTTGCAACACTGCTACAGTAGAATGGAACAATGCATGCCAAGAGGCACTGAACAATAAGGGAACTCTCTTCGATTTCATGCTGCCTAAGGCCTTGCACTTTTGACTACTCATGCAAATTCTGAGTTGCACATTGCCACTTCATGGCAGACGCTCAGGTCTTTTTGGAATGCATCAACCATTACAGACAATAAAAATGGGGTTCTTGTGGGAAAAGGATATCAAAGTTGCTCTATGGGGAGGCAATGCCACTTCTTTCATTTTTTCAGCTTTTGAGTCTTGGCTTGTGGTACAACACAATAAGAGGGGCTTCGAGCAACAATGGCTTTCATTGACATCTTCCTAGGCTACATCGAATGCTGTTGTGGCTAAGGCGAGGTCTCAGTGGTATTTCCCATATCAAAAAACTCAAGTGTCCATTTTAAAAGCTCAAGTGAAGTCAAGCTCTGTCTCACCAACCTGACATCAACAAGAAAATGAGGGTGATTCTCATTGACTGGCTTATTAAGGTCCAAACCTAATACCTAAAAAAAAGTAAAAAATGGGCCAAGATTTAGCCCGTAAAATGGTGTGGGCCCCACCAGTAAGAGTGAAGAAACTGATGTGAAGCCCAAATGCCCAAACCTACTCTCCGCATGCGCTAGGCCCAAAACCAACAGGACCTCACCCACGTGGGCATGTGCCCCGCCTGTCAAATGGCTGAGATAGCCTAACGGCTAGTTTTTAGGGGCATTTTGATATAGATGCCTCAAATTTGAATTTTTTAATCAAACATCTATAACTTTTAAACTTTTGATCAAACATTCTTCTACTAATTTTTAATTAAAAATTATGATTTTTATTGTATTTAATTAACCAACTAGTTCAGAAAATAATATCACAAATATTCTAAAATTACCAGAAACATCCTATCTTATCTCATCATAATTCATTCAAAATGAATTTTTCTTATTCAAATAATTTGTTGTTTTAAATTCTAAAAACACATAAACATCCTATTAACATACAATTATGAAATATAACATGCTCATTTATTAAATATAACGTACCAAACAGATATATTAAATATAATGTACCAATCACTTGGTACGTTATTGGTACGTTATATAAATTTAATTTGGGTACGTATTAGTATTTGCGAACCCGCTTAACTTCGGAGTTCCGATGGAACCCAAAACCAGTGAGTTCCCAAAAAGCCTCGTGCTAGGTAGAGATGAGAATATACATATAAGGCTTACAGGATCCACTCTCTTGGGTGATGTGGGATGTTACAATCCACCCCCTTAGGATCGGAACTTCGAAGTTAAGCAAGTTTGCAAAAGGCCTCGTGCTAGGTAGAGATGGGAATATACATATAAGGCTTACAGGATCCACTCCCCTGGGCGATGTGGGATGTTACAATCCACCCCTCTTAGGGGCCCGATGTCCTCGTTGGCACACATTCGGCCAGGGATTGGCTTTGATATCAAATTGTCACATCCCGAACTTAACTCCACCGTAGCACGATATTGTCCGCTTTGGACCCCTACCACACCATCACGGTTTTGTTTCTGGGAACTCACACGAGAACTTCCCAGTGGGTCACCTATCCTGGGATTGCCCTCGCGCGAACTCGCTTAACTTTGGAGTTCTAATGGAACCCGAAGCCAATGAGCTCTCAAAATGCCTCGTGCTAGGTAGAGATGAGAATATACATATAAGGCTTACATGATCCACTCCCTTGGGCGATGTGGGATGTTACAATTTGGTATTAGAGCCAATCCTTGGCCAAATGTGTGCCGACGAGGATGTCGAGCCTCTAAAGGGGGTGGATTGTAACATCCCACATCGCCCAGAGGAGTGGATCATGTAAGCCTTATATGTATATTCCCATCTTTACCTAGCACGAGGCCTTTTGGGAGCTTAGTGGTTTCGAGTTCCATTGGAACTCCGAAGTTAAGTGAGTTCGCGCGAAAGCAATCCGAGGATGGGTGACCCACTGAGAAGTTTTCGTGTGAGTTCCCAGAAAAAAAATCGTGAGGGTCTGGTAGGGGCCCAAAGTGGACAATATCGTGCTATGGTGGAGTCGAACCCGGGATGTGATGGGGCCTGGGGCGGGATGTGACATATGAGATTCCATAAAAATAGCAATAAATTAATGAATATTACTGAGTGCATTTTTTTACATAGAAATGGATTTAAAAGAATTTATAAAATACTTAAATTAAGAATATACCTGGAATATAAAGTTTAATTAAAGTGTTGATGCACAAAATCGGCAAGGACTTTGGTACAACAGAAAGTGTCAAGTTTGTGACCTTCGCTAGGTTGCTCTGGTCATCAGTGTGGATAAGAATGTAAATGAATAGAGACAGGGAAGCAAATAACACAAGATGTACGTGGTTCACCTAGATTGGCTACGTCCACGGAGTAGAAGAGTTCTCATTAGTTGTGAAGGGTTTACACAAATACATAGGTTCAAGCTCTCTTTTATTGAGTTCTAATGAATAGTTTAGTACAAATGACATTAGGGATTATTGTGGGAGAATGATCCCCTTTTATAGAAGAGAGTTTCTAGCTTTGTTTTGACATTGACACGTGTCGTGTTGTGATTAACCTCTGATATCGACACGTGTCGCGCTGTGATTGGCTTCTGATACCGACATGTGTCGTGTTGTGATTGGCCTCCTGGTTGGAGGAAAAGTCTTGTGGGTCCTTGACGGTATGCTGTTGATCGGTGCTTAGTAGTTTCGGGATTGGTCAAGTATGGTACAAACAAAAAGTAAAAGCACTTTAATCAAAAGTTGAAAAGTAACAGATGTTTAATTTAGAATCTAAAATGAGGCATCTAATTCTAATTTATCCTAGTTTTTATGATCCAACGGTCCACGTTCAAATTGTTTTATTTTTTAAATATTTAAATATTTATAGAATCCAACGACTGAGATCGAATATAATCAAATCTAATGGTAAAAAAAAGATCTAATAGCCCAAATTTAAATCCAACGGTTAAAATAATTAAAAAAATTATTTAACTCAAAATTTACCCAAATTTAGTGATTTTTCAATATTTATTGGAATCTAAATATTTTTTACGTTAAAATGTTCATAAAATTAAATTAGGATGGTGTGTGTATATATATATATTTAAAATTACTTAAAAGAAAAAATTAGCCTAAATTTATTCTTTAATAATCAGGGGCTAAAAAATTTAGGCCAGAAGGGTTGGTGTAGAAAAGCTACTTCTGGATTAAAACTTAAATTTTTTGAGCTAAAACTTTTAGGTTTTAGGCCATGGATTGAAGATGGTCTTAAGGGGGGAGTAATGATATGATTTGTAATTAGTGATTAGCTTAATCACTATCAAAAGTTTTAATCTTGGGATTATTAGGCTTATTCCTGTTTTAGTGAAGTTTGTTATAATTGGCCAGTTGGCATGATGAGTTGTAACTTGTATAAGTGCACTAACTCTTAGTATTGTAATTAGAACCGTTTTCACAGAAAGAAATACAAACACACAAATATATTGGAGCACTGCTCCCTTCTACTTCATCTTCTCCGTTTGCCATTACTATTGCTGCTTGCAGGTTGAATAGGGTCATGAGATTTGTGATCTTATCACTCCGAAAACCCCTTTTGGTCCGTATTAAACACCCCTAGAACCCCGGAAATCTGGGGAGGGAGTGAGGGTAAGGAGTGATGGAGGAGGACGGAGTGAAGGAGGAAACGATTAGAAATGGGAGAAGATGGCAATCTGGGGAGAAGAGAGACAGATTTATTTATTTTTTTTTCAATTAATAATTAATTTATTTTTTTCAATTAATTTAATTATAAAATAAAAATTAATAATTTATCAATAATGAGTTGATTTTGTATTCCAGTTGGCGAAGGAGTGAGCTCCGCTCCTGCCATGTCATCATTTAACAGTCAAATTGACAGAAAATTTAACAAAGGTCAGACATTGCAACGAATTCATATGTTGAGGTATGACATTGCAAAGTTTAAAATATCATGCATGATATTGTGGTTAGACCAATAGTTGAGGTAGTTTTGTGTATTTTACCCTTCTTTATTTGTTAGACTTTGATTAGGATAGATTGACAAAGCTAAATTGTTTAGTACTTGTTGAGGATGTGGAGTGTTATCTCATGCTAAAAATTAATAAACTTTTTGAGGGCGTGTAATATTGGCCACTCTTTTTTTACCAATTGGATTTAAAGTAAAACCTTAACTTTCTTGAATATGTTAGAGTCTCAATGACCATGCTAGCTCCACTTCACCTGACATTTGTTGTTTACATGTTTTACTTAGTGTTGCCACACATCAGGGTGTGTGAGGACGTGGAGTTGTTCCACATATAATCAAGGGCGCAACCAAGATAACAAAGTAACTTTGGTTGGGCTGTTAGGTTAAAGTTTTGATTACTAGTGATATTCTATACTAACCTACATTAATGAGAAGGAGTTTGAATAGGGAATTTAGTGGACTGTTAGGATAAAGTTTCCAACTACGGTGGGGTTAAAAATGGGTAGGTCCACATGAAAAGAATTAAGGATAAAAAATTAGGGAGGGTATAACCAATTTATGCTCTCCACGTTGTATCGTCTCTTTAACGCACAATTCATTGGACCAGTTGAGAAGTACATTAATTCCAAAATACAATCCTCAATGAATTGTTTTAAGAATGCAACATGCTCATGATTGTGTGAGTTATCCAAGGTCATCAAGAAGCGGTTACAACATAAAGTCACCACTTCTAATTAGGAAATTATTGTTAGAACGCTCAGTATAATGACAATAAAAGTTAATAGATAAAATATTTATATAAAGGTAAGAGACAAACAAATACACATGCGTGTAACTTTCTAGGTCTTAAACACTAGCAAAGTTTTGAAAGATTAAGCATAAAAATGTTTTAGTGATTAACACTATACTAGTGGTAACATTTAGTTCATGAAACTTTATTCTAGGTTTTTGAGGTGAGTAGTTAAGCTAGATAAAATTCTACTCAAGAAAACTACATTAGTAAAATTTAGAGATAAAAGACGCGATCACACCAACTCATGTGCACCGGATTCCATTAGAATTTAGAAGTTAAACGAATTTAGACGAGAATAGTATTAGAATGATTGACCTCCTCTTTGTCAAAAAAAAAAAAAAAAGGACCGATCAAGTGCGACTCGCTCTAAATCAGAATTCGACAAGCTGATAGTCGTTGCATAACAAGTTTCAAAGTCGATGTCCCACAAGCTTTCAGCGTCGCAAAATTTCCTAAGCAGTGCAACATCTCGTTATGCCAAAGCTTACCCGACAGATTAACGTAGGCCGAAGACACATATTTCATGGGGCTCGTTGAGTGGGTTGTAGTATGGATGCGTGCAAGAATTCACAAAGCCCATGGAGAAAATTGATGTGATGAAGGTTTTGGGCTTCTTGGGGGGGTTGCAGGGGGGGGCGTGGCACCTGTACAAGCCCATCCTTTTGAGTTCATCAACACACAGGTAGGCAAGAGAGCGATTTGCTACCACGTCCCTTCGACAACCCTTACATGTAAGAATTAGACAATCTGAGTTTGATACTTACAATACTATTATTACACTAGTGTAAGTTCAATATATTGATATTAGACTCATGAGTTTAATATATTGACGCCACACTCAAATTTTTCGGCCCTCTAAATACTTACAATACTATTGCTACACTAGTGTGAGTTCAATATATTGATATCAGACTCATGAGTTTAATATATTGACACCACACTCAAATTTTTCGGCCTTCTATAAGGTCTTTCATAGTGGGTTGGAAAAAGTGTGATGCTAATACGTTGATCTCATATACGAATCACACTTTTACAATGCCCCAGAAAATTTGAGTGTGATACCAATTTATTGAACTTATGAGTTTAATATATTAAGCTCATGAGTTCAATATTTTTAATTCGTGAATATAGTACCGATATATTGAACTCAACTAATGTAGCAGTAGTATTATAGAAATCAAATTTAGGATGCCTGATTCCTGTATATAGGTATCACACTCACCTAAACCATTATAGAAGGTTTAAGAGTGTGATTCCTATATGAGTTCAAGAGAAATGCTAAAAACACTCTCAAAGTGGGACTCTCCACAGACTCTTTTTCACATTACAGTTTAACATCAATTTTTGTGCCAACACTATAAAACATTGTGCTAAAAGTATAAGATAGCAGAAAGTCCAGGAGAGTCTCCTTAGCATTTCTCATGAGATCAATATATTAATATCACACTCAATTTTTTTGAACTACCATGGAAGTAGACCTAGCATTCGTGTTGTTTTTGTGTCATATCAAATATCTTAACGTGTCATGTCGTAACACCCGTTAAAATGAACGGGTAATATGACCAGACTCGAAATTGACCTGTTAGTATTAACGGATAATATGACCCGACCAGTTACCAAGTCCTTTTAGGCCTTTCATGTAGACTTGATAATTTTTTGTTGGGTTGGGTCATATTACCCGTTATAACGAGTCGAGTTATGATTAAGTCATATTACTCTTTAATTTTAACATGTATTATACAATACAATCGATTAAGATATCGAGTATAAACGAAAAACAGAACATGAATGCCAGGTACTCAAAACAAACATAAAAACACAACGTATTCCAGCAGGCCGGACAAAAAGAAAAGGCGTTGAGAGCATGTCATCAACCAATCAAGTAATCCAATCCACCTGGAACTAAATCATCGGATTCATCGAAATTTCAAAAACTGGAAATTTCCACGTCATTAAATTCCACGCGGTTGACCATTTAATTATTATTTTTTTATTAATAAATAATAATATTTTAATTATTCGTGTAATCTTCTTACTTGGCTTATTACTTTTCTTTTGTCCTCGTCCATTTGATTTCTTAAAACGGAATAAAACTATAAAACTCTGCCGGAAGACTCTAAATTTCACAATTTTTCCAATTTTCCATTGGCTCTTCGCTTCTTCTACTTCTCCGATTTTCTGAGTGAGGTGTGTTCGGACGACTAGCAGAAGCAGCAGCCATGCCGTCGCAGGAGTACATGGACAAGTTGCAGGCTCGCCAGAACTACCGGAATTTCTGGCACTCCGACCTCATGGGCACAATTCAGGCCGACACTCCCTGTAAATTTCTCTCTCTCTCTCTCTCTCTCTCTCTCTCTCTAAATTCGATCGATTTAGTATGTGATATGGTACTGTAAATGTTTGTTGTTGCAGATTGCTGCTTTGCGGCGTTCTGGTGAGCTTTGCTTGTTTCATTGCTACTTCGCATTGTTTATTTTTTTACTGGATTTCTCATTGTAATGTGAGAATATTATTTTCTTGTATCAATTTTTGAATAATGTTTATTTGGTGCTAACAGGGAATACTTATAGACTATTAGCTAACTAGTTTTATTTATTTGTTTCCGTATAGATTTCGTTTACTTGTCAAAAAAGAAAGAAATTTAAGAACAAAACCATCAGAGTGTAGTATAGTGGTGGCAGTAAAGCCGAAAATTGCAGAACCAGATCATAAATTATCCATACTATAGCCACTTAATACTACGGTTTAGTGGTATTCTTGTTTACTTGTAAGTGAGAGGTCTTAAATCCGATTCTTGCCAAAGACAAATTTGAACCATTATTGCTAGCTCATTATGAGGCTTCCATACTCTAATACTAGTTAATCATTATACGTATAGTGTGGCTCGAGTTCTTTTGCACGGGATAAAGGCTAATGAACAAGACTAGTATAAGTAGCAACCCCCTAATAAATTGAACTGAAAATATGACTTTAGTCCTTAAAAAAAACACTAACTAATTTTTTTTTTTAAATCCACATAAGCGAATTCATTAATTTAATATTACTTTACACCTTTTAAAATTTTCACGTGCCTAAAATACCCCTATTACATATTTAGTGTACACAATTAATTGTAGGGAGAGAGTTATTTAAAAATTCATTGCATATTAATTTTAAAAAAGGCTTTGAATTGTCATAAAACTAGAATTTGATTCAGTTTTTTTCCCCTGCTCTTGAATACTTTTGACTTTATCCGTTTTTTATTAATATATTAGAACACTGTCTGTCATTATCTACATACACATTCATTTACCTACAACAATTGTACCATAGTGTAATTTTTTTTTTGACAAAAACTCGATATTTTATTGAAATCAAATGCACTACATCAACTCCTAGCTGAGGAGGTCCTGAATGAGATCAGGTGGGTCCTCTAACCGTACACATTCATTGCCAATAGAAATGACAAACTTAGCTAATCTATGGGCAACCTCATTACATGTTCTTAGCATGTGCACAAAATGGATCGGGAAAAACAACTCCACCACTTGGCTGACATCTTTTGCTAGCAAACCAAACTTGGACAAATCTCGAGAATAGTTATTGATAGCACCAATAACGAGAGTGGAATCACTCACCATAATAACCTGTCTAACCTACAACATCCCCGCTAGCCGAAGGCCCTCCAAAACTACCTCAAACCCCACATGAAGAGTAGACCCAATACCCTCATTCCTCCATGCTCCCACTGCTAAAAACTTCCCCATCCAATCCCTTAACATAATTCCCACCCCCCCAGAAAAATGCTCCAGCTGTATGGCCCCATCAACATTGATTTTGCCCCGCCAATCAGAGGGGGTCATCCATTTGAGTCGAGGAACCGGCTTTGGCACACTCTGCACTTCATGGGCTACCAAAAATGCCTGATACCAACATACGACCTTCTATACTACCTCTATAGGTTGTCCACGATGCCCATCCCATACCAAAGAGTTACATACCTGCCACAAGCCCCAAAAAACCATGCAAACAAGATCACACTTAGCTATTTGATTCTCAACTACTGAAAGGAGCCACTCACGCATCAACACTCCCGGTTCTGACAAGATACTAACTCGTAACGGAGACCCCAACCACATAGCCTTCGCAAACACACATTCCCAGAGCACATGCCCATCCATTTCAAGATTCCTTGAACACGCCCCACACTCTATATCAAGGTGCACCCCCTTCCTTGCAAGATTAAATTTAGTTAGAATAATGTCCTTACTAACTTTCCACATAAAATTTTTTACCTTAGGGGGAATCTTAGCCCTCCATATTGACTTCTAGGGAGGTGAAAAAGCATTGCTCCCTTCCTACGTAGACACACCAACCGAGATAGATTGCACCAACTCCCTAGCCACTATTAACAGTATACTCACCCCGATAATTATAGGGCCAAACTAACCGATCTGACGGTAAACAAAAAATGATTAGCATAATATTAATTAAACCCACCTCCTCATCCGAAAACAAAGCATGTAACATAACCAATTTCCATGAGCAAGACTCTGTATCAATTAGCTCTTGGACACGTATATCTTCCTGATCAGTAGCAGCAATAAAAAGGACTTTGAAAGTATGAGGTCTTGGTAACCATCTATCCTTCTATACCTTAATAGACGCACCATTCCCAACAACCCATCTGAAGCCACGAATGTTTCCGCTCCTTTAAAATACTAGACCAGCAATATGAACAACTTTTCGGAACAGTTTCCTCCCAAAAGGATATGATGGGAAAATAACGAGCCTTGAATAGTTATGCCGCCAAAGAATCAAGTTGCTGGAAAATACGCCACCCTTGCTTAGCCAAAACCGCTAAGTTAAATGCAAATAAGTCCTGAAAGCCCATACCTCCTCCTTTTTCGGTTTGCAAAGCTTTTCCCAAGACCACCAATGTATTTTCCTCGTATTCGGATCACTGCCCCCACCAGAATCGAGCCATCAACTTGTGAAGATCATCACAAAAAGTCCTAGGAAGTAAGAAAAAATTCATAGCATAAGCTGGAAGGGCCTAAGCAGCCACTTTAATAAGAAGTTCACTCCTCACACTACTTAAGCATTTTCCTTTCCACCCATATAGCCTATTTAGAACCCGTTCTTTGATGTAGGAGAATGTTTGTTTCTTATTTTTCTCCACAAAGGTAGGAAGCCCTAAGTAGCGTTCATGTTGCTCCACCATTTAGACACCAAGAAACCCGACCACAGAAGTCTGCTCTATCGAACCAACATTTTCATTGAAAGCAACACTACTATTCGAAAAATTTACCACTTACCCCGACTCTTTAGAGTATACTTCCAATATGTGTTGAATAACCGCACACTCATCAAGACTAGCTTTCTTGAATAGAAAACTATCATCAACAAAGAGTAAGTGATGAATATTCAGAGCACCTTCATAAATATGAATACAACTAAGAGCCCTACACTGCTTATTTTAGGCAATAAGTGCCAAAAGACCCTTCACACATAGTAGGAAAAGATACGGCGAGATCGGGCCACCTTGCAGAGTCCACGAGATGGTAGAACATAGCCTTTAGGCTCCCCATTAATTAGGAAAGAATAGGACCGATAACACATAAGCCATAATCACTTTGATCCATTCCCTAGCAAACCCTAACCTAACCATCATAGCTTCCAGGAATTTCTATTCAACACGGTCGTATGCTTTGCTAAGGTCCAATTTCAAAGCCAAATACCCTTATCGACCATGTCATTTGTTATGGAGAAAATGCCCAATCTCCGCAGCCACTAACGAATAATCGGAGATCAATCTGCCAGGGACAAATGCACTCTGATGTGGAGAGATAATAGTAAGCGAAATCTCTTTAAGACGATTAGCTAACACTTTAGCCCTAATCTTATACATTACATTGCATAAACTAATTGGCCTTAGTTGGGTCATATCCTGAGGTTTGTTAACTTTTGGAACAAACGGCTTGGCGTCAAGAAAGACCGAACAACCTCCACCACATCAGCAAAACCCCTTGGGATCGAAAAATCTTCCTAAAATAATCCACCACTACATGCTCGATACCATCAGCAGACTTTTGCCAAATCTTAGCCTCATCCCGCAACCATTTAATGGTATTCTTCCTTCCCCGATTCGAAGCACGTTGATGAAATAATTTTGTATTCTGATCCCCCTCATTTAACCATTGTGTTCAAGACTGCTGCCACCAAAATGTCTATTCTCTACTCAACAGTGAATCCAAAGTACCCATTAATTTCCCCTTACACACCTTCAACTCTATCGATGGTGGATGCTCAAGCAAGACACCCAACTTCTCTCGAACATTTGCAATTTCCAATCTCGTCGAACTAAACACATTGTGCTGCCACTCCAACAACGCCACTTGCGTGTCATGAATCTTCTCACAAACTTGGAATAACGGCATTCTTGCACTCGGAAAAGCCTAAGCACTCTGAATGACATTCTCACAACCTTCCGATTGTAACCACATTTCCTTAAACCAAAATCTCTTTCCCTTCTTAGCCCGCACCACCGAAGAACTCCGAATCTCCACCAACACCAATAAATGATCAGACTTGGCTGGGTTCAAGTGACACACCCTAGACAAGGGGAACCAAGCCAACCATGAATTAATGGCCAACGCACGGTCCAATCTGCACCTCACCTCATCCTCCCTATTATCGGTCCATGTAAAATCACATCCAACATAACCTATGTCAACCAACTGACAGTTTTGGATCGTAGCTCGAAACCCATCAATCTGACTATCCCTTCTCACATTGCCACCAAGTTGCTTCTGCACGCTTAGAATTTCATTTAAATTCCTGAGACAAAGCCAAGGTAAAGACCTTTGTTGCCCAAGAGAAGACAACAAAGACCATGATAAATACCGATTCGCCGTCGTTGGATGACCATAGAACCTAGTCAACCGCCACCAATGCTCAATCCTGACCTCCTTGCACACCATGTCTATATGATTCAGCGATGACGACTGAACCTCCAACTCCACATCATCAGCCCATAACAAACATAAACCACCATACCTATCATTGCTTGGGACGACAAAACCATTTGTAAAACCCATGATCCTAATTTTTGCCTCCATAACCTTCACATTATACTTGGTTTCACACAAAAAACCAAACGAGGACGTTGACGTTGGATGATTTCCAACAAAGCTTGAACTGTACGAGAATCCCCAAGTCTTCGGTAGTTCCAACTTAACGCATTCATTGTGAACGGATGAGGTGCTCATCGGTACTCCCCACCAATAGACTAGAGCGTAACTTCTTATACCCAAATGAAGCCCCATCTCTAGCTTGGTGCTTCTCTGATCGTACTCTTTTCTCCCCTACCTGCCCGTCTCAACTTGACTCCAAGTTGGCAGGCAAAATTGAGTTACGAGACGATCGCCTAGTCCCCGATGAACTAAAGCATAACTTCTTGTACTCAGATAAAACCCTATCTCTAGCTTGGTGATTCTCTGATTGTACTCTTTTCTCCCCTACCTGCCCGTCACAACCTAACTCTAAGTTGGCAGGCAAACTTGGGTTATGAGATGATCGCCCGTCCTCTAAGGAGATTGCAACCCCATCAACTTGGGAGATCGGAAAACGCAATCTTCTTCTAGTATTTGTACACCGGAAGCTTTTCCTCCCATCTCCTTGACATCTTTTTCTTTCTTCACCTGATCTCGAAAGCTGTTCGTGGGATGCACCATAGATAAATGGGTTTCGGCCAAAAAAATTGGACCCTAGTGGAGACATGGGCCCACAAACCAAATTAGGTGTCACATCCCTAATAGGAAACAAACTACCCAATAATAACCTTGGCCCACCACCTAAGCCTAAAGCCCCATCCCCACTCAAAGTCCCCCCACCAGTTACCTCACACTCCCCCATCACCACATCACGCGACTCCCCACCAAAATTACTAATTGAATTTGCACATAACAGAGTCACTCGCGCCGAAGTTGTCGTTGTCTCCTGATTCCTTTCCCCAAGAGATACCAATGAGTCCTTCCTAATATCCTCCCTTACCAAAATTGGTGTAGAAAGGTCAACTTCCAAATCTGACCCGCTAACCGTCCCCTCACCCACAACCTCCGGCCCCCAACTGTTTCTTCCTCTTCCGCCAACTTGAATTCTGGCACTTGCACTCGCCATTCACCACCCGCTCCCTCCCTCCCTCCCTCCCTCCTACCTTGCCCTCTACCATAGGTGTAATATAATATCTCTTTGTTACAATGGTGCAAAATATTGCATATACTAACAACAAAATGTTCCTAACATATGTACTCATACATGGAAAGTAATTTACCTATATTAAGAAGAAACGTAGTTTGATGCATAATATTAAAAATATTATGTTACACCCATGTATATACAATAATAAAACATGCCTAATATATCTAACAATACATGGAAAATAATTTACCTACAAGTCAGAGAAATGTTATTTGGTTGGGTGTAGTATAATGTTTTTTTAGTAATTGGAACAAATTAAATACAACTAGGTGTAGTATAATTTTTTATATAATTTAGAAAAAATTAATTTACCTACCTACTATTTGAAATGTTCATTTCCAATGATGCAAAAATTAAATACAACTAGGTGTAGTATAATTTTTTATATAATTTAGAAAAATCAATTTACCCACCTACTATTTGAAATGTTCATTTCCAATGATGCAAAATGTTCATTACCAACCTACAAATTAATTTCCAATAATTTACCCGCAACAATTATACCATGGGTATAATGTAATATCTTTCTTTACAATGATACAAAATATTGTATATACCAACAAAACGTGCCTAACATATGTACTAGTACTCGGAAAATAATTTACCTATAACAAAAGAAATGTAGTTTGATGCATAATATTAACAATATTATGTAACACTCATGTTTATACATCAACAAAACGTCATGGAAAATTATTTATCTACAAGTTAGAGGAATGTTATTTGATTCAAAATATATAATATAGGTGTAGTATTTTTTTTTTTTTTTGAAATTTTTTTAATAATTGGAACAAATTAATTTACCTACAAGTTATAGGAATGTAATTTGATTCAAAAAATATAAATATAGGTGTGGTATTTTTTCTTTTAATAATTGGAACAAACTAATATACCTACCAATAAATATGGATACAATTATTGCAAAATATATCACCAAAAAAACGTAAATTTCTGGTACGACATGGATACAATTAACGCAAATAGTTTATACATTTTATTTCACTTTTTCTACTAATTTGGATTTGGCATAAATTTAGGAATTTGCGAAACGAACTATAAAGTATGAGTGGCATGAGTGTAAATAAATTGTATTAATAGGTCAATAGTGTTTCAATGTGGTTGCGGATCTTAAATTTGGGCTTATATTGGATCTTTGAAAAAAGATGGATTTTTATTTAAAAATAATGAGTTGTAAAGGCCAAAATCTAAATCACCCATGGTTTTGACCATTCGATTAAGCATGAGTTTTTTCTCCCATTGTGGTGATATTAATTTACTTTGTTTTGATGTAGTGCGCCATGTGCATCATACTTGCTCCGGAAACGAGCACTTTATAATGACATGTCAAGGTGGTTTATACTTTTGATTTTGCTTGAACCCTAATATGAACTGTGTGACCCTCCTTTGATATGAATACAGTGATAATGGCGCTTTTGTTTATCGTAGATATGTATGCTGTGCTGGTTATATGCCCTGTAGCGGAAGGTGTGGGGAAAGTAAATGTCCTGAATTCTGCCTGGCAACTGAGGTATATATAAAATGAATGTAATTTTATGATTTATTCAAATCCTTGGTTTAACATCTAAATCCTTTGTGTCATAATATTTGTCCTTTTTTCTGGTAGATTTTACCACATTCTTGGTTTTTTCTTGCTATCTTAGCTTCATGCCTTTTGTATAGAAAGGACAGATTGATAGCTAATTATGTATGAGTTGAGTATTTCTGAAAGTCCTAAAATCCTGATAGGAGACCGGCCGATAGAAAACAGTGACGATCCCGATGTCGTCCAACGAATTGATTAGCTAAATTTATGCATCTGAAAATGGTTAGATTTAATTTGGTTGCATCCCATGCAGCTAAAAATGCTTAAAGTTCAGCTGTATGGGATAGCACTAGGTGAGTTTGCCTATCGTTAATGTGAGCTTTTAGACAGAAAAAGTATTATTAATCAGAAGAAGTATAGAGAAAAAGAAGAGTTAAGGTTTTTTTTTAAGGGAGTTTTAACGAAAAACCGCGGTACTGTTTACTTTAACGAAAAACAATATTTTTAACTAAAAAATCAATCCTGGTACTATTCACTTTACCCTTTATTTTGTTCACTTTAACTTTTGGGAATTCATAGGCAGAGAGAAGAATGAGGAAGAGAAAAGAGAGTTAGCACAGAAGGAGATATCAACAGAACCAAACCAAGCCTTGAACAACACTTTTGTTTTGTTTAATTCGTCCAAGTTCTAACTTTTAGATGAGATTTCTTATTTATAAGATTCAAATAGAATCCCTACTGACCCTTAGAAATACTATAGAAGACTCTTAACTAGTAGAAGCTCTTAAAAAAAAAATAAAAAAACATAAAGTTTTTAAAATCACACCTATATTTGCTCTTAATAACATCATGAACTCTTAAGTGACCTCTAAAAATAGACTGAATCCAAATTTTATTCAACGATAATGTAAATTGACGGATATTTTTTGTATTTTTTATTGCCAAGGGCGTTTCACTTTGGACTGACTGAAGTCTTCCAATGTGTTTAATATTTGGCTTTTAGAAAACCTTGGTTGTTTTCCTAAGCAAACTGGTATTCCATCATCTGATAGATTCTCTTGCCACATGTGGTTTGGCTAATTAAGCTCCTCCGAAACATAGAATCATAGAATATAATAAGAATTAGTGCAAAAAAGAAACATAACAAGTTGCTCAAATTTGGTTCTTTCGCCTCTTGGTGCCTGTCTTCTAATGGCGTGATCAGAATCTGGTTCATTTGTTCAATGCTGTACAAACAAACCAATCCATACGTTATCTGAATTTCATTGGTCATGAATATCATGACTTTGTTCAAATGTGGCTATAGTGCAGTTCAATTATGCCCAATAAAGTAGGGCTTTCAGTTCATGGAGTTTTCCATAAGCAATCAATTATATGGAAAGAGTAATTGAAGCCTTGAAGGTCAAATTTGCTTTAGGGATTGAATTTTAGTGTACAGACTGCAATGGACTTGTTTAGGTGTTTTATTCTTTCTTTCATTTGTGTACGCAAACAATCTTATTTAGGGTCAATTACACGGTTGCCATTATTTTATTACCTTAAGTTGGAGCTGCACAGAGCTTCTCTTCCCGTAGTTTCTAATTTTCATCCTATGCTTGACGTTCCAGGTTTTCCTGTGCTTTGGGAATTCAGTGGCCTCAACCCGCCATCTGTTGCAAGATGAATTCAATATACAGACAACGCAGTGTGATAATTGCATCATTGTAATCTCTCCTGCAACACAATATTCTGGTTTATAAATCTTTGTAGCGGAGCTCCATTGTGCTTTCTAATTTATAGTAATATGCTATTCAGCTGTTAATTACATTTCTCCTTGTTAACAGGGTTTCATGCTCTTCCTAAAACAAATTGCGTGTATCTTTTCCATAGTTGCGATGATTGTTGGAAATCAAGAAATCTCACGGGCATCTCATTTGTTGAGTTGTCTGTCTGACATGGTGTACTGCACGTAAGTTCCTTTCTTTTTCCCATTGAACATTCTCAACCAACGTTGATTGGAAGTTACTAATTTTGCATTTGCTTTTTTCTGCAGGGTCTGTGCATGTATGCAGGTAACCAAATGGTTTTTTTTTTTTTTCCTCGTAATTCAATTTTAAAATTCCGAAATGTGAAACTAGAACGAAAATCAGGTGATCATCATCGTCAGCTGACTTCTGACTTGGGATTTTGCAGACACAGCATAAGATTGAAATGGACAAACGAGATGGCCAGTTTGGACCGCAACCTATGGCAGTGCCTCAGTTTTTGCAGATGTCTCGCATTGATCAGCGAGTTCCACCCTCAGTTGGATATCCACGATCTGGCCGTTAAGTCTAGCTGATTTTTAAGATATTTATGCATCCAATCTATGGCGGGCGTTTTATTGTGTTGTGTTACATGTTGGTTTGCAAGTATTGTCACTTTGAAGTTCCAACTTGTGTGTCTACTTAGATATACTTGCACGAGGGTTGACTGATATATCAGTTATTCATTTATATGTGCTTTGCTTTTTATTATTTAAAATTTAAAACTCGCTCACCCTGAAATACAAATGCGAGCTTCTCGTCCATCTTTCATTTACTTCTTTCTTACTCATGGTTGTTTGTGTGGATTTGTTTAAATTTGTGAAATCATCTCTCACACTTATCACGTGTTTACCTATTTGTAATTGGAATCAAATCAAGGAGTTTGAATCCAATTACGAGTATTCAAGTGTTTACTAATTAATCAAAAGTAAAATAAAACTAAAAAAAATGGTTTTCCTAAACCATTATCTTTTCTTTTTTGGGTCTTCGTTACATATTTATAGAAGAGGTGTTTGCACACCTGCGCACTTGGGTTGTGTGCATAATCCAGGTGGATGTGTATTGAAAACGTATCCCTACTATATTGATATTATAGCTCGGACTGTACTGACTATTTCTGTCGGATAGGATAAATAGCCACCGGATAGTACTGACTAAATTAGTCGGGTGTTTGGTGCAGTATCGGACTAGTGACCGTATTATTTATACTGTATTTAGTATTATACTAGATAGGAGGAATCAAACTTAAAAAAAAATTTAAAAAAAAAAGTGAAATCATTTTTTTGTTCCCAGATCTCTCTGCACCCCCCCAAACACCCTCCCTCTCTCCCTTCTTCTTCCCCGATTGCTGAAGAATCCCAAATAATTGTTCCCTAGCTCTCTCCGCCACACCCCCCAAACTCCCTCCCTTTCTCTCCCATATTCTTCTTCCCCGACTAAATAATCCGGGCGTTTTGGTTGGTTTTATTAAGCGGGTGTATACCGTATTATCCTATCCGACCGGTTAAATTAATCCGGCGCTTATTTAGTACGAGTGAACGCCAAACACCCGAGTCCGTATAACTAATCCTATCCGACCCTTTATCCGATCTGCCAAACAGGGCCTATTATTATTATATTGTCAATAAAATGGAATACATCATAAATACAGGTCATGTGCAAACCGTAGATGTGCATGGGAGCATTTATGAGTCATAGAAAATCGAAATATGTAGAGCATAAATCCACAAGCAAGCAAATCATTCCTCAATCCGCCCCACCCCGACACTGTTATTGTTGCCTATACTGTAATTTAAGGCTTACAATGGGTGATTTAAATTGTGGCATGTGAATTTTTTTTATTCATACATAAGCTTTCTTGATTGAAAAAAAAAAAAATTGTTACATGAGATAAACATAAAAACAAGTTATAAATAGGCAAGTGGACATAAAAGGTCAAACAAGGTACTTGATAGCCCAATTAGACTCAGTCTCGACACAAGTCATTTCCACCACAACCATCATTGACCTCGCCATGTTACCAATAAATTGTTGCACGTTATAGTGGTGAGAAAATGATCATTTGCCATGCCATTTTCAACAATCACATGGTCTGTTCTATGAGAAATGAAGACGAATTAGAAAACTTACTTGTTAGCGTGTTCAGATATTTTCTTTGTTGAATTTTTGTTCCTTTGTAAGGAACGAAAATGTCGAGAAAACCCATATTTTTGTTAACATCATTCGTAGCCATGCTGCAAATAGTGCAAACTGTTGCTGCAGGTGTCTACTGCTATGTAAAACCTGCTATCTGTTGTAGAATTATGTCAAATTTTGCATCAATTTTCTTTTCCATTTTTTTCCATTTGTGCAGACATGTTAGGAAAACCTGCTGATAACTCAAAGATGCCCTTTTTTTGTGAATGCTCTGCTGCCCACTGTTGAGATTCTATGGGCATCCTATCAAACAGTTCAAACGCCTCTCTTGCTGATTTATTTGACAATGATCCTCCAGCTGATGCATTAACATGGCTCTTAGATAAGATTAAGTCCACAAAAAAAAAAAAAAAAAAATTCATTTGTGTATCTGCATCAACATTAGCGTGAGGACATTTCTTGTACATATATGTACATCTCTCCCATGCTTCATGAAACTCCTCATTAGGCTTTTGAGTGAATGCCATAATCTCTATCTTGTAATTGGATGCTGAATAATACTTGTTCAAGAACTTTGTATGTAATTGTTGCCAAGTAGTAATGCTATTAGCTGGCACGTGAATAACCATGTTTCTGCCTTATCCTTTAAAGTGAAAGGGAAAAGATGGAGTTTAATAACCTCAGAGAGAAACCCCTGATTAAAATATTTTTGCAGCCCACTATGAACTTTGCAATGTGTGTATTCGCATCCTTGTTTGGCAGCCCACTAAAGGTTGGTAAAATTTCAAGCATATGGTGCTTGATCTCGAACGCATCACACTCTTCCTATGCGGGGTACACAATACAATTTGGAACATCATTTGCACGAATATCCAATGACTCTCTGAGTGGCATGCCTGTTGCAGGTAATGCTGATGCCATAGTAAACTCCTTGTCCGCAAAATCAGCAAACAAGTTCTGCAGAAAAGTGTCCTACAGTGAACAGTCCCACTCCAAATTACTTTCCTGCAACCGACGTCGCAATGTGCGCTTCGGTTCTGGATCAAACTCTGCAATCTGGGCAGTTTTTGATCTAGTCTGGACCATGCAGATTGCAGAATCTGCAACAAAACGAAAATAATAAAAAATTTTGATTTTTGATTTTTTTTGTTGATGAAAAATAATTAATCAAGAAAAGTGTAAACACAAATTATGTAAAGTAATCCCTGGCCGAGGTGCCAATTTCTTGATATGATTTTTAGGACCTATGTAAAGAAGGTTAAAATCACGCAAAATACTTGCAAGAGTATAAGGTTGTTGTAGTATATATGCTCATGCAAGGTCGTTCTTCCAAAGGACTATTTGAATAATTTATGTAAAACCAATTCTTAATTAATTACTTAAATCTAGAAATTGGGAAAGGAGATTTTGATTTTGGGTAATATTAAAAACAAATTTTAATTAAAAACCAAGTAGCAAATTCGGCCAAAATTAAGAAGATACAAGAAAAGAGTTTTGAATACCAACTTATAAAAGCATTAGGGTTCCGCCATCACCTAAGAGTTTTGAATACCAACTTATAAAAGCATTAGGGTTCCGCCATCACCTAGCAATCCTACATATTTTTTTTTTTTTTACCAATTACTTATGATCTACACATGCCACTTTGAAGGTTAGGTTTTCCTAATATATATTCTACTTGGAACCTCCAACATAAAATGTATGTTTAACATACAATCCGTCCGGACGTTTGGATCAAATATGAATATGAGAGACTCATTATGAAAATCCTTTAAAAAACCATGCAACCCTTAAGATATGGTGTTTATCTTAAGTGAAATTACAATTATTAATCACAAGAAGCCATCGTCAATTTTAGGGAACCTTCCGACAAAATTGTCAAATTACTTTTCTAAAGATCCTAATGGTGATCAAGCATTAAGACAATTGGATAGTTTAAAACAATAATCAATAATTCAAAGTGTGCATGTAATCAATCACAAGTAATCAAATAATTACATATTCATGCTAAGACTTAAGGCTAAGCCCTAGCAAAACGGATTAATAACGCATATTCATAATTGAAATCATTGAAAATATTATTATGAAGAAAAAGATCGAAAACACATTAAAGTAAAAATCTGAAATTCTCCAAGAACCCTGGCCAATTTCCTATCTCTAAAGTCACATAAAAGAAGAAGAGGTAAAAAACTAGGGCCAGCCAAAGCCTTATATCGCTTTACATAAACGATCCCTCAATAAAAGTCCTTGGATCCAACTAGGGAGAAAAACTTGTGCGGGGTTTGGCTTGCTATTGAACGATGCTAAGTGGCACTACTATCCACTCAAAACTTGCCACGTGGTAAGGTTTAAATATAATTTTTTCCATATATTATATTTAAAGTTTTCATAATAAATATTCCTAATAAATATTCTAATTCATCTAATCTTCTATAATTTTCCTTTCTTTATCTGTCTCATTTCCTTCTCAGCTTGTCCCACTCATTTTCTTGCAATTATTCATAAATATATGCAGGAATAAGGAGAAAAAAAAGAAAAAATTCACTTAAGAACCAAAGAAACCATCAACCGTGTTTTGATTGAGAAAACCAACCACCATATAAAACCATTGCCTAGATGCATTTTGAATGAACCAATAGAATCATGGAAGCATCTTTATCTCTTATTATGAGGTTTGAATTTCTGTACAACAAATTATGAGAAAATTTTCATTTGAAAATGGTAGATCGAATTTGTATCATCTTTGTTGGACAATAGACATTCCTGTGTTAATCAATCAAGTCAAGTTCATATGATAAAATCAGTTACTAAATTGAAAAAAAAAAAAGGACAAAATCGGTTGCTTTCTAGTTTCCATGATATGAAAAGTTAGATAAGGTGCGTTCTTATTTTTCTTTCAAATTTTTCAAAGAATAACAAGGGGAAGAGAAGAAACAATACGTGATTGGGAAGAAAATCTGACAAGAAAGAGGAGAGGAGGAATTGAGTAAAAAAGTGGGAGGTGTAGTTATTTAGTAGAAACTTCTATTATGAAAAAAATTAAATATAAATTATAACAAATATTGTAGATAAAGCTTCTAAGTGGCATGTTTTGAGTGCATGGTAGTGCCACTCAGAATTATCCAGTAGCAAGTCAAGCCCTACAAAAGTTTTTCTCCCGACTAGGAAACCAAATAATAATAAAATATACTAGAAAATAAAGTCCCAATTAAGCTAGGAGAAACTGCAATGGAACTGTCCAGCCATGTTTTAGCCTTAAATCTCCTCCAAATCCAGTCCATATATGATAGCTTTTTTTAAAGATCGGAACATTCTGGACACATCTTCAGGAGGGGCCGAATCCAAAATAGGTCATATTGGGCTCCAAAACTCGCAATTAAGCCCAAAACGTCATTTTTCCAACACCGCATTCTATCAGCATAAAATAACCACTTGGTGGAAAAATATGATATTTTGATACGATCAAGCTAAACGACTCATGAACATCTTTCAACTGAAATTACTCCAAAATTCATCTATTTGATCATGTTTAGCTCAATAGAAAGTCAAAAGTCCTATATTGAAAATACAATTCAAAGTATCAAAATTGTTCCAAAATAATAACCAAAATAAACTAAGAATAGGATTAAATATATAATGTAAAATCTACTCATCAATGGCTTTTGAACAATTAAACCCATATACGACAACAATTAAACCCACATTTTCATAATATACTGAACCCACTAGCTACACTAAAAATATATACTATTGTTATCGTACCCATTTAGAAAAACTACCAATAAAAATATCTAGGACGTATCAGTAACTTTCAACAAACGTACCCAAATATAGACAAACGTACTAATAACTTGCAACAAACTTACCCAACCATAGAGTAAACGTATCAATACTTCCAACCAAACGTACCAAACTATAGCTTCCAGCAATGTTTTTCTGGTATTTTTTTCTTATTTGATTCTTGGGTGCATTTCATCTCGAATGCTTAGGTACATTTGAAGGCATAGTAGCGTTTCATTACAACCTTTAGGTACGTTAGGGGCATGTATGTGTATCATCATCATCATGTTTAATACACACCACCAATGACAATATATATTGAGGCAAGCAATAGAAAGAACCTCAAACTAAAAATAAAATTGTGAACCAAATACAGAACATACCAAAAAAAAAAAAAAAAAAAGAAAAAAAAGAAAGAGACCCAGCCAAATTCAAACAAAGAAAATCTGCAAAATCCACGCCAGAAAAAAAAAAAAAAAAAAATCTCAAACAACAAACAGGGTAAAATTAGAAATTAATATACCATTTTGAGTAAAAGAAAGCACACAAATGACATGTAAAATAAATTAAACCTAAAAATATTGACGTGGACAAGATTCAAAGCACTTTAATCAAATTTTAAAAAGAGACAAATGTTTAATTATAAAAATGTGAAAAAAAATATGTTGGTAAATCTAATTTTTCCTTATTTTGGTGTATAGAATGGTTCTATAGATTAAAAATTTAAGAGATTCACCAATATGATACTAAACATCAAAACCTAAGCTCGATATAGTAATTCACACCCTAAATAATCAATTATGTCAATAAATAGAATTAGAATCGAGAAAGTTAGAAGCCAAATTTTTTGTACGCGTTATTAATGGAACTTTAACAATTATGTCCAGCTGCCAACACAAGCTCAATAGAAGTGCGACTTTGGTTTTATTTCTCTCTCTTTTTCTAAGCAATTACATGGACTATTAAATAAGCATCTATCAAGCCTAACAACTCAACTAACCCACCAACCCATATGAGATAACACAAAATCTTGATCACGCACATCAACCTGTTGATGCTGATGCAGCTACCAAGTCCATCGTTTTAGCTCATGCTTTACGTTTAATCTAATCTATCAAGTATGAACTATACCTCGTCACATCGTGACCAAATAATTAAACTATATAAGCTTTGTCTCAACTACAACCACCTCGAAATTTCCTTGGACCAAATCATATAATTTAATTAATTTGGCAGCCCTGTGTACGTACGTATATGTTTTGATTATATTTCTCACTTTTGACTGTCTTATTAAATTTTTAGGGTGTAGATTTCATTGTCGTTGTGATCAATTTGTCAACTAATAGTTTTCGTGTAGGTTTCCTCTTCTTCCAGAAAATGAAAATACCATGTAATAACAGTGCAACATAAATCAGACGTTAATTAATATGATAAAATCTGTTGTATTTTATAATTTAGTAGAAGGTTGCATGCGTATGAATTCGATGAAATGCAAAAAAATGATGTATATAAGATTTGCACGGATACGATAAAATGCAGAAAAGGTCGTACGTCAAACTAATATGTAAATAATTTGGTCATTAAAATTGAGAAAACTCTAGATAGCACTATTTACTATTACGTTTAACTATTTGCGTGACGAACAAAAGTTGGTCGCACGAAGTGTTTTTCTGTTGCACAAACATCTGCGCGACAGAAACTTCGTTGTGCAGAATCCATCGTGCAAAGATCATGAAGAAAGACTTTGCGTGACGAACAATATCATTGGTTGCAAGAACACGGCGTGATGGTTTAGCCTTTACCGCACAAAATTTTTAGGAATGAATGTGTTTGTTGCACAAAATATTAGGATACAAATGTGGGATGACTAATATTCATCTCTTGAAACTTTGTGCGACGAAACGTTGTTAGTCGCTAGAATTTTGTGAGATGAAGGTATTCGTCGTGCAAAAAGAAAATTTTTTTTTTTTAAATTTAGTTTTTTGTTCTTTTTTTTTTTTTGTAATAAAATAATAAAATAAAATTGCAATTAAAAAATGTAACGAAGAGAAAAATAATTTATTTAAATAAATATAAAATGTATGTACAAGGAAAATGTTTAAAAAGTAAAGGAGTAAAAAACTAAGAAATAATGCACCGTAATCTACTAGGTCGTCATTCGGAGGAGGCTGGAAATCTTGAGGCAAGGAGGTCTCGGGGTTGGGGACGAGCTCAGAGGTCGAATGGGCAAATTTCTAGGCATGATAAGGTTGGAGGGGTTCGGACGTCAACGGAGGATGCATATCCAGGAGATGAATGCCGGATTGACTGAGGGCCTGTACGATCAGTGACATCTGGCCCTTATACGAGGCGAGCTTAGTCTTAAGACCGTCCACCTCTGCTGTCATAGTTGTCACAGCTGTCACCTCGCCCTTCCTCTGAGATGAGGAAGAGGCTCTAGGTTCTGGTCGCCAGGCATTCCCCATCCTGCTACAATACGTCCTCAGCCTTCGTCTGAGAGTCTGATCCAAGGTCTCTGTAAAGATCTAAAACCCTGCATCTTCTAGGGGATCCATAGACTTGAGTAAAGTCTCGGGAGAAAGCTGGGAGGCGGACTCCTGAAGAACCAACCGCCTCTTCTCCATCATCGTCTCATGTGTAATGTAACATGAAATATTTATAATAACATTCAAATAATAACCATGATACTTGAATGTGTACGATAGTTATTACAATTGAAGAATACTTACATGAAGGGACTCGGCCAACTCATTCCCGGGTCGAACATAAACATCGCTAAAGAGAAGAAAAATGAAGGGAACAAGAGAATACTTACATGAAGGGAATTTTGAATCGCCCTGAATAGAATAAGAGAAGAAAATTGTTAGTACGAAAAAGAAAAAAAAAAAAATATTACTGACATATTAAAAATTGAATATGAAAAATTTTATTGTTACATGCTGCCACACCTCCATCCTATATGAGAAGGGCATTGAACCGGAATTGTGGAGAAGAGTCTTCTTTTCCCGATTGCTCTTGTTGGCTTTTGCCTTCTTCTATTATACAAAAAATAAACATATTAATTGTAATTTAAATGAAATAAAAAAAAATCAATAAACACTAGTAAGAAACGTATAATACTTTTAAACTTATTATAAAAAGCGTACCACATAGCTGGGCTCCTGAAAATGACTGCAGAGCCATACCCAATTATCTTCCCGGTCCTCAAACTCCTTCGGGCCGTTTAGTGAAGTGCCTGTTGACGTACGCCAACATATCGTCGTTGATGTTGTCGAAATGGTAGTTCGTCTGCAATGTAACAAATTAATTACATACATTATGTAATATAAATATATAAAATTTAAAGGAAAAACAATTAAAAGGTAGGATACTTACCGACAACTGTGCACGCACCTTCATCTTCACCTCGTCTAGAATCGCCTTTCAAGACTTCCATTGCATAGGGCAATAGGTCCAAATGACGTGACCAATGTCGTGGGCCAATGCGCTATGCTGCTCCGCCGTTGGTGTAGCCAGATGCCGGTCGTTGTATCCGATCGTGATACATCCGTTGGTCATCCAAGTGACCTTTGCCGTCTTTAATTGGCGACAAGGTCCCTGGGTATTTTTCTTTGCTAAAAAAAAAAAATAGTTAACCAAACACAACAAATTAAACCGAAATTTCGGCAAACCTCCCCTAAAGTTATGACAATTCTGAAACCCTGGACATTGTAATGGATAATACATGATATCCAACAACAATCATAACAGTTGAATGTTTCAGTAGTGGATGCTAAGTGAAATATTGCATAGTAGAACTTGGGAATTTAAGCAGCAAATTGAAATTCTATTATGAATTGCTTTAACACTTGAAGACTAACGGCCTAATGCCTACCATGATCATTCAGATGCGAATCCTTTATATAAATGACACACAGAGAAAACTAAATTATCCGCTTTACACATTTTCCTTCTACTTACCTAACTAACTAACTAAAGATTGAACTTAAAGCAGTTGCAGCTCAAATTTTGAACAAAATTAAACTAGTAAAACTCAAAATTAAGCAGAAAAATTGAACAAACATTTTCAGAGACATGTTGTTCCCTACAAAGAACTAATGACCACCCTCCTAGCATCATTAGGCAATCCAATATCACGTAGAATAGTCTATATGGAGAAATCACCAAAGCACTACAGAAAAAAAAAAAAAAAAAAAAAAAAACAGTAATCAATGTGTAGGGCGTTATTTAACTTTATCTTTTTGTGACCCCGAAGGTGTCGGTGACCACTCCTGGCGCTAACAGGTTGTGCAACTGATGAGGCTAATGATGCCAGCGCCTGGGAGACCTCGGGACCATCTGAATCAACCGGCCTATGGTCCATTTTTGTTGGAGCAGTGGCAACTGACGGAGGAGGTGGAGGAAGCGAACGGGGTGTAGTCATCACCGCCTTACAACTTCTAATAAGGCTTGACATCTACACAATTAGAAAGAAAAAAAAATCATCAAGTATACATAAATCCCATCACATGCCTAATTATGTGGCATATCACTCACATCAACCCCACACATAACTAAATCAAGCATTTGAACCGTATATATACCGTTAAACATTAACTAAATTAATCCCTAAATCTGAAATCAAGCATAAATTCAACAATTAAACCCTAAAAGCATCTTGACCTATGTGCATTTCATTAATGGAGAAACAAAAAAGCAATCCACTTACCTATATGCATTTCCCTATTCAATTAAACAAAAACAAAACAAAAATAGATACGGTACTTAGTGCCAATTGGCTTGGGCAACAATTGCCTTATGTAGGCCTCCAAACATAAACACAAACATATCCTTCACTAGTTTTTCTCAAATTCATATGAGTTCCCCCCTTTCAATTGAGATTTAAAAAAAAAAAAAACAAAAAAAAGAAACTATGTCTCTATTTCTCATATGTGGAGAAATTGCAGTTTCAAAAAAAGAGGAATGCTAAGGACCTTTTGAAAAGAAATTTTTTTTATAGACTATTCATCATATTGTAGTTATTAACCTAATGCTCAAGTGAGATCTCATGGTTATTAACCTATCACAACCCTAGAAGAGAAACCAACTACAGAAGTGACAAATTATTTGATGGTTATACCAAATCAACGAGAGTGAGGTTGGTTATATTTGTATATAGAATTTTTTTTTCTTGTAATTCAGTACTTACATGCTCTTAGTGTCAACAGACTCAACATATACGTGATTGTTGGACTTAGTCCAACGATCATCATTCACTTAATTTAAGTCGTTGATTAAATTCAACGTTTAAATATGTACCTACACAATGCTTGTTGATACTCAAGAACATCCAATGCTTCTTACCATTACATGTCTTCGGTCATAGGACCTGTGTTTAAAGTTGTATATGGGTATGAAAGACTAAGGTAAGAGCAAAGATATGTAAAGCTAAAAGTACAACTGAAAATTAAGCAAATGAAGTAGACTTAGGCTTCACCAAGTCAGCAGTATTAACCCTTCACGTAGATTAATTAAGTTCAAAAACATCTATGCCAAGAAATGTCATACTTCATACCATACAGGACATGATATAATGCATGTATAGATAATATGTTTAAGAAAGGAATAAGAGTTATTACATCAACTAGTTAGGTTTTCTACCGTGACGGGACAATTTAAGTTTGATTCTAATTTATATGAAAATTATCTAAATGCAAACTGAAAGGTGAAAGAAGCATGATATCAAATATTCTTCTATCCTGTAATTAAGTTTGAGGAAAGGCAAATGAAAGCCACATTTACGGGCTGTAAGCTTGCCAACGAGAATCATCAACTAAAAATTGTTGATGAGAAAGATGAATTGTTATACTAAATTCTCTAACTCACGTATGATTTATAGATTCCACGATTTGGCATCAGAATTTCATATTTTTGTTGATGATTAATTGCAATCTAGCTGTTGATCAGAAGATGATTTGAATTATATTTGGATACATACTTTATTATTCTTATCTTCACCAAAAGATTGTGTGACTTGTTAAATAGAAAAATAATACCCAACACAATTATGCTAAAAACTTAAAGTTGGAATCAGAAACAAAAAATTCATATCGAAACAAACATTGTTTGAATACTGAGTTTAAACACAGCACCACCCCCACCCCCCCCCCCCCCCCCCGGGGCATGGCCCCAGCCCCACCGACACCGAGCAAAACCAAATCATTGCTATAAATCTAGAAAATAAGAAATCCCATCACATTGAATATAAACAAGTATCACTTTTATTGACAGAAACAGATAATGTACTAAATTAACTTCAAATCTCATAGATGCTGTAGCAAATTAGCAATGCATTCTTAATCTCTCCCTTTCGACTTGAATCATAGACTTCCCCGTTCAAGGACGAAAGGATTCCGCTTCATTACAAAGGCTAGGCATGCGTTTTCATCAAACACTTGGAACTACACCAACAGAATTCCCCAACACAACAATTCCACTACAATATAAACATCTAATCAATTGATGAAGCCATATATGGCATGCCATTGCACATTATAAACCTTAATCCCCTAAAATCGATCCCTTAATTCTCTAATCTAATGCTCTATAAACTGGAACCCAAAATTCCCCAAACGAAAATCGAAATAAATTAGAAATCTTTACCTTGTTAGCAGCAGAGATGGGTGGACTACATTGTGGGCGTGGGTATGGGACTATGGAACACCGTGGGTATGTGGCGGTGAGGGTGTGTCGGAGGAGGAAGAGAGAGTGCAGGGGGGCGAGAGGACGAGAGGGTGAGAGCCCGAAAGGGAGGGTGACAGAGATTTAGTGAGAGAGAGGGAGGGTGTGTCGGAGGGAGAGAGTTTACAGAGACGAAGAGGTGAGGGGAAAAGTGTTTGCGATTTCAGTTTAATCCCGAGGTTCTTGCGCGCAAAAAATTCAAATTTTCACGAAATTATTTTCGTGCGTGCCAAAAAGTCATAATTTTCAGCTCCTTGTGCGACGAAAAGGATGTTAATCATTACGCAAATAATATTTGTGCAACGAATAATTGTTGTTCGTCGTGCAAGGAGCTGAAAATTTAATTTACCCTATTCAAATTTTGTTTGAATTTATATTTATTGAAATAAAAACAATTTATTTATAACATAAGATAAATAAATTACAAAAAAAAATCATTTAATATGTTTCACATAACAAGTCACAAATAAATTGCATTATTCATCACCCGAACTATAATAACTTTCATTATCATCGTTATCATCACTTTTGATCTCTTAATCCTCTTCCTCGATAGGTACGTCACCGTTGTCGTTCGGACCCAGTGCACCATTATATCGCGGAAGATTACTGAGGTTAATTGTAACTGATTGAATCAGTATTTCGATTGAAGCCACTCCTTGTATCTGAAACGGTTCTTGGAAAAGATTTGTATCTCGAAGTGTTTTCGCATCATTTTCCATTGAATATTCTAAACGTTGGTCAGTGACGTTATCGACGTCGTCGTCAGTAGGGTCTTGTTCCGGTATAGCAATACGTTCCTCTGATCCATCTTCTTGACAACTGTTCAACCTCTCTCGGCTTTAGGGTCATCTAGATGCACAATCCATTTTACCATGTTTGCCAAAATTTAAGGGTCGTCATTGTACCAAGTTTTGTTAGTGTTCACAAATAGTAAGCCATGGTCGATTTTAACACTTCCTTGCCTATTTGGGTTTGTATCAAACCATCGACACTTAAACATGATTACTTGGAATCGGTCTTTGTGAAGCAATTGCACGACAGTTGTTAGTTTTCCATAGAAATCAATGTATGTACTTTCACCTCTACTTGGGACATGGACACTGCTGTTTTGCGTACACAACTTGTCATCTCGTGTAGCCCCAAAAAACTTGACACCGTTAACATGGCAATCCAAGAACAATTCAGCGCGAATCAGGCCGACCGCCAAGTTATATAACTCTTCACTGTAAGTGGGGAAATTTGATGCTTTCAATTTATTCACCTAACACCATACACCTGTTATTTTTGAGAAAATTAAATACTACAATATATATGTCAAATACAAAACACTTATAACTTACATATTCGAGAAACCACTGTGGAAATAATTCTTGGTGTTTCTTGGCATACAAATGTGATGGATGTTCTTGCTTCATCATCTTTTCATGCTCATCTAGGTATGCCATTATCTCGTCACATCTGTTTAGTACGAACCAGCGCTACCTCTATGTCATTTTTGGAAAACGACTCGGGTCGTACATGATCTCCAAAGGGTCGTGTGCATTGGGCAAAAATAGAAAGTTTCTCATTTCTCACACCCTCGTCATTATTGCACTGAAGATGATTGAAAGTTGTCTCCACATCTTTTAAATACATTCCACAAAATATAAGCGACTTATATTGAACCCAAGGCTTTGTAATTGATCATTCAGGTTTCACCCTGTTGCATACATTTTTTTTCAACTCCCCGAGAAGCCTGCCAAAATAAAGTGATACAATACAAATTAGTAAGCATGGGTTAATGGTGCATAAACAATTGATGAGGATTATATACACTTCCATTGGTTACATCCAGCTATAGTTGACAGGACTAGCAACCAATGCCTCTTCGAGCAAGTGAACCATCACGTGGATCATATTTGTGACTAAAGCTGGAGGGAATATCATCTCAAATTTGCATAGGACTTGGTAAATGTCATGGCACAACTGATAATGTCCGACTTTCACAACATTCTTGCCGTTAGTTGGAAAAAAACATGGACAACAACATGATTCGTTTCACAACATTTTCTGGCAATAGGTGTCAAATAGCCACAGGAAGTAGGCGTTGCATAACCACATGGCAGTCATGGCTCTTTAGTCCAACAAATTTACCCCCATCAACATTCACACAACGTGCGATATTAGAAGCATACCCATCAGGAAACTTTACAAACGATACAAACTTTAAAAACTCTTTTTTATCATTTGGTTTCATGAAAAAAATAAACGCAAGATCCCTTATGGGTTTATCGTTGTCCCTATTCATCTATAAACCCCTCAGTATGCCTATTCTTTCCAAATCAAGACGAGCTTTGATCGTGTCCTTTGTCTTGCCTTCAATATCTAGACTGGTGCCCACCAATGTGTCAAATACATTTTTCTCAACATGCATAAAGTCGAGGTTGTGTCTCAATTTGAGTTTCGACCAATACGGGAGCTTAAAAAACATAGGCTTGTGCGTCCAGTTCATATGTGTAGGAAGTCTGGTCCTACTCACTGTTTTCCCGAATGAAGCAAAATCCAAACGGTTAAGTTGTTCCAAAATCTAATCACCAAACCATTCTCTAGGTTTGAGGCATGCTCTGTTTTCCCGTTGAACTCTTTATCCTTTTCCCGCCACTTGTGGTCCCATGGCAACCATCTTCGATGACCAAGGTAACAAACTTTTCTAGTGTGCCAACTAGATGTTACATCATCCTTGCATACAGGGTATACCATAGAACCCGTAATGCTTCACCCAAAAACCATTGCATATGCGGGAAAATCGTTCATAGTCCACATAACTGCTGCTCGTAAAGTGAACATCTTCCCAATGCACTTATAGTACATGTGCACACCATTTGTCTATAAATCCTTTAGCTCATCAACCAATGGCCTTAAGTAAACATCGATTGACTTACCAGGATCTTCAGTTATCAAAAGAGTCATCATCATGCATTCCCTTTTCATGCATTTCCAAGGCGGAAAATTATATGGGAATGCAAAAATCAGCCAAGTGCTGTGGTGTTGGTTTAGAACCCTAAACGAATTGAATCCGTCAGTGGCAAGTCCCAATTTAACATTCCGGGGATTAGTAGCAAACTCGAGGAACGTTCAATCGAACTCCTTCCATGCCTCCCCATCTGTAGGATGCCTCATCACATCGTCGTCTACCTATTTTTCCTTATGCCATCTCATGTCGGTGGCAGTTTGCGTCAACATATACAATCGCTGCAACCTAGGTTTTAGAGGCAGATAGTGCATGACTTTTTGTGGGATCTTAGTCGTTCTATTCTAAGATGTCATTTTGAACCTCGACTCATTGCATACAAGGCATTTATCTAATGCTTTATTCTCTTTGTACAATAAAATACAATTGTTTTTGCAAGCGTGGATTTTTTCATAACCCAATCCAAGACCATTCAACACCTTTTGTCATGTCTATGGTCTTTCGATAAACAATTTTCATTTGGAAGCATTCTCTTGAAAACCTCTAAAAATTAATCGAAACACTGGTTCGACATACAATAATTTATTTTTCCTTGCATTAGTTCCACAATAGCCGTGAGAACCAAAAAGCTCTTGCACCCCGGGTATAACTCTTGGTTGACATTTTTTAATAGTTTTTCATATTGTTTGAACGAGGCACTGTCTATTGGTGAAGGCACGTCATCTTCCCCTTCCTGATTGGTGTTTGTCGATGCAAATGGAAAAACATCATTTATAATATCATGACTTGTTCATTAGGATCCACAATAGGTGCAACATTGTCCACTCTGTGATGTTTGAAGACGAAGCATTGTCTAATTGTTCCCCATGATGGTTCCAAGTATTATAGGTCTCAACCATTCCATTCCTTACTAAATGAAATCGAACATTTTCAAAAGTCTCCCTTAACGTGTTGTTACACCTCCTACAAGGACACCAAATTCTAGTTGCACCCGGGTTGTGTGTCCTATTCATAATTCCTGTAACCACAATAACAGTACAACAATCACAACAATATCATACAAATGATAGTGTCACCTTATGCCTCTGGTAAGGGCCCTATCCCATTCGAGAATGCATAGTTATGTCACGTAATTTACGACTACATCAGATTAGATTTCGACGTGGATGAATTTCAGTAGCATATCGGTACAATCTTCAGATGTACGACGTAGACATCAAATACCTATGTGCCACCCAAAGAACATACATAGATGACACCGAAATCTCCACAACTGAAACCTAATCCTAATCCTTCAACCATAAACTACGCGCCATAACTGTGCATTCCCAAAGTATCCAAATAATGGGACAATTCAAGAATTAATTGGACCGCAATCATGCTTTCGCATCCATGCATGAAATCCAACTAATCCTCGAATGAGAAACTAAGTTTTACTAAAAATAAAAAACAAGTACAAAGTTAATTACAATTAACTCCGTACATCATAACACATATTTGTACATCACATACAAATTTTACAACATAATATAAATATAATTTCACAACACAATATAAACATAACAACATAAGTTCAACATAATTTAATTAATTTGATATTTAAAAAAAATAAAACGAAGAAAATACCTTTTTAATTGTTCTCCACCAATCACTAATCACACACAATACACCTATAGACAACGAAATTCATAGCGTTAGTATGAATTTACATTAATACTTTTACCCTAACAAAAAAAAAAAAAAAAAAACACCTACCAGACACACCGAGATAGCTCGATCAACCTAGAGAAGAAGATGGAGGGAGTATTAGATGATGCAATTGAGAGAAAATAGAAATGACGGATGCCGGATTGAGCAAAACCGAAGGAGATGAGTGCAGAGGCTAAATTTGCAATTTTACTAAAGTTTGCCATCGCACAAGATGAGACCAGATTATAAAGTTCACTTTTGGACGAATGCTTTTGCGCGATGAACACGGTATTCATCACACAAATGTACTTTGCACGACTAACAGCGAACATTCGTCGCGCCAATTTACAATTTTTTTATATTATTTCCTTTACTTTATAATTTATTCTTTTCAACAAATTGCGCGACGAAAACATATTTCGTCGAGCAATGCATATTTTTTTACTTTTTTTCAAGTTTTTCCGTTTTCTTTTTATGTAATGTAAATTTTTATTTTGATCTAAATAAAAAATTCAAACCTAATTAAACATTAAATTAATTACCAAAACTAATTGACTATCCCAAATACAAATTATAATTAATGTAAATATTAATACTCATCTACGTAACATAAATTTATTAATAAAAATAAATATAAAGTCCACAAAATTATTACAATTCAACTTTAAGCCTCCTCCACCTTCGCATGCCACAACACATCAAACTTCCACTGGTGGAAACGCTTCCTGAAAAGCTTATCCAGATGCTTCCGCTGCTTCTCATCTGTTTCGTCAACATCCCAATGAACCTATAATAATGCCAATAACAATAAATTAGTAATTTTAAGAAAACTACATTTTAACAAAAATAATTCAACATTATTTAATACAAATTTATCGATAACTCCCCCAATATGGACTTCTTCAACTCCTCAGGCACCTTTTTCCAAGACTCAAACTCTGTAGAACATTCCCTCCGCACCAAATCACCAATATCATAAATAAGTTTGGCGTACGCCTCAAACATACTTTTGTCTCCAAAGTATGGCACTTGCTTCCGTCGATACCTCTCTGATCGCACTACAAGTTTCTTTTTGCCAGAACTTTCGCCAGAATCGGCCACTGCTTTTGAAACAAATTTTTTTGAAATTTAGGGTTCTAAAACTATGTTTCTATAGCAATATGAACCCTTTGCGCAACGAACCCATTAGTTGCGCAAAGGCCTCCTTTTGTTGTGCAAACGCTTCATAACTGCGCAATAAATGGGAGCGTTTGACCTCAATCTGATCGTTTCTTGCACGACGAAAGAAGGACTTTGTCATACGAAGTAGTCTTGCGTGACGACATTTCATCACGCAACCTCTTTAGCGATGAACGTGATTGATTATAATTATAAAGTTTACGTAAATATAGACATCTATGTTTACTTAAACTTTATAATTACAAACAAATTTTCAGTTAAATATTTATTGTAACAATAATTAATACCTTAAATATTTATTCTAAACATAATTGATACCTTAATCCATTCAATTATTTTAAAAACCAAACAAGAATTAAAGCCTAATTAAGTCTAAATACATAACTTATACAAAATCTTCAATTTAAATATTGTCCCAAAAAACATAAATTAAAAACTACTATTTCGATGGTCCTCCATTTAGCTCGACATCATAACGCCACTTATTGTAACCTCCCTCCAACGCATCCTCCATCAACTTCATCAACTGTTCGTTCGTATCATCATCAAGAGTATACTTACACTGTTACACATATATGCAAATAATTAATTTCAATATATACCAAAAATTTTCACAAAATTAATTATTGATCTATCAACAGTATCAACAGTATACTTACCAATAATTCATCCATCACCGCCTTCTTCGCATTCTCGACCACAAATTTCCAAGAACGCCACTCAGCAGTAGGACAATTATTCCGCATGGCTACAGAAATCGCATGTGCGAACTCAAAATGTTGCCTCAAATTATTCGGGTTAGCGGCTAGCACGCTTTGATCCTTGTTTTTATCTTCCATCCCAACACGAACATAAATGTGAAGAATAAGGAGAACATAATTGTGAAGAATAAAGACAGCAGAAACGCATATTTATAGGAACGTTAGGGGCTTTGTGTGACGAAAGCTTTGTCGCGCAAACATCTATACTAAATGCCGTATTGATTCCTCTGATTCACCTACAGTAAATGGTCGGAGTGAAATCAGACAAGAACTTGCACGATGAAACCTTTGTCGTGTAATGGTCCCCTTTTCGTCGCGCAAGGTTTTCATGCCAATAAAAACTACCCCTAGTTTTTCTTGTTGACTATGCGCAACGACAACTAATATTCGTCGCGCAATTTTTTTTTTTCCCCTTTCCTATCTTTTTTGCACGACGACACTGTTTTTTTCGTCGCGCAAGGACCTCTTGTGCGACGAAATTTTGTTTGTCGTGCAAAATCTCGTTTACAAGCTTTTTTTTCTACTAGTGATTTGCCCTTCCGTAAACACTTCTTGTAAATCCATAGAAGAATTCGAACAAATCACTATTATAAAGGTTCTATCTAAGCTTTTCAAAAAATAATCTTACCTACAACCTATGATATATTGCGTCTAAAACCACCTCAAGAGTCAAAAGCTTTGATGACTAGTATTTCTGAAATACGTATGTGTCCCGTACATTTATCAATAACACATAAACATACACTTAATTTCACACATTTAATTTTTTATAATACATTCAAAATTCAGGTATTATTCAAATATTTTTAACATATTATTTTCTCCGAAATATAAAAGTATTAAAATTATATAGTGGTTGGATTTTCATTGTATTAAAAATTCTGAATTTCATGTAAGTAAAAGGCCGAACCTAGCTAATCGGTGTGCAACATCGTTACATATTTGAGCGGAAATATTTGTCTAATGCAACTGGGGTTATGCATGCGAACATCATCCACGATCAATTATGAAGGATTTGGAATGCGCCTCTTCTAGCATACGGGTTATGAAAATGGTGATGTTTTACCCTGTAGTTCGAAGAAAGTGATATTGCATCAGATATTGTACATATTAATTTGTGGGGTTCTCCCAAAGGGGTCAAAAAAATCACAAAATAAAGCAAAAGGCAAAAGGGCCTTTCAAAAAATAAATTACAAAAATTATTTATCTAGAAGCATTAGGTGTTCTCATTAAAAAGGAAAACGCATCATAAATTTTATAAACCCTAGTGTGGGCTGTGCATGTTTGAATACTACGCACACACGGTGGCTTTTTCTTCCTGCCTTCTTCTGGCTTATGGGTCAATAAAAGTCATTGCCTCTTCGATTAACTTCATAACCACTACCATAAAATCAACTCTTTGTTCTCCCAAACAAAAAAATAATAAAATATAAAAATCAACTCTTTTTCCATCATTTCACCAATATGCCAAATCAAATTTGTGTCGTTTTCTGCCAAAGAACAATCAAGGCAATTGAATAATTTATAAAATGATAACATATGTTTAAACAAATGACAGAAAAAAAGAAAAGAGAGAGAACGATTCATGACTTCTCATCTGTCGAACGCACGTAAGGAATTAAAATCCGTAATGAATACCTAAAACTTGTAACAGAAAATCCCAAATTCAGGAATTGAATTAACTAGAGAAGGATTAGTTGATCCAAATCCTATTGTTTTTCTCCCATCTTGTCTTCTAGAATTATCCTTACCAGTGTACAATAATCCAAAACTACACTAGTCACCCTAGAAACAACAAAACATCTCCCCAAATATTGGTTCAATTATTATTTCTTGTTCTTATACTCTGTTTCTCTATTTATCGCGTGTTATGAATATTCATATTTACCTCTTTAATTAGTAGACTTGCCTTAAGAATCATTTTAAAAGATGGTTGATTCGACCGTAGTCAATTTTAATGTGATTTCGCTCTTCCTGCAATTATCAACAATTACAAAATAAAAAAAAGAGACAACATATTTGCAATTGTCTTTGCGCAAGAATACTACCAGATGATCGTAGGTTGTTTAATCATCTTGTTTATGCAAGGGTATATTGGTAATCGAGTTGTTTTAGTTTTGATTTATTAGCATTAGTAAACAATAACAAAGGATGTCAATTTCATTCTTGTTATGATAATGTGTGGTTAATAAACAACAATATGAAAATACATATGTTATTCCCATGCCTATAATTTATATGATTCCTTACTTTATGTTGATAGTTTTTTTTTAATTCTTTGTTTTTTGTCATTCCTAAATTATTTGATTCCTTACTTTTCTATTATTGATAAGTGAACATAATGAGATAGAGATTTCAAACTTGGATACCAAAGGTGAAACATATTACTCTATATAACTTTTGATGTCACGTCCCGGAATTTATTTTACAATTTTGAGAAAAAAAATTTAAGAGCGTTTTGGTTATTTTAAATTTTACTTTTGTGTTTGGAGGTGGGTTTAGAATAGATGAATAGAGTTCAATCCCACGAGCACATAGGCACAAAACAACACCTAATGCAGAGTTAGAGCGAAGAAATTATGAGCCTTGAAAGTGAATGGCATTTTGCTCATATTGCACTTACTACAAATAGAAGGTTTCTTTTTTGGGAAACCTAGAGATTTCCAAAATAGAAAGTTTTCATTTCTAGAAACCCAACCAGATAACACCGACCTAGAAAACTAGGCTCACTAACCCACTGACCCATTCCCTTCAAAATTTTACGATGTGAAGTCTAGTCATCTCTAGTGGAATTGACGAGCACCACTTACCTAGAATTGAAGCCTCACTTCCCTCATGAAACCCACCCAACAATTACCTCAATAAATCACGACACATGGTGGTGCAAGGCGGCAAAGTTCTAGGGTTCCACCGACCCTATTCCTTTTTTCGGTGGATTGGCTAAGTGGAGACCGACGCGGCCACCCGAGTTTTGTATCTCATTATCCCATGAGTAAAATACGACCAAACTTGACCTTGTTGGACCATTATAAGTGATGAATCACTGTTGTCATGTTTATAGCACCTATGGTCTTTACAAGCAAAGTCAGCCATCTTCTATCCACTTTTAGACTTCTTGGTAGTTATAAAAGTTGTTCCTCGTGTTGAAATCTATTAGCATATAAATTTTGGTGAAATTTGGAGTTAGTCAAAAAACTAAGTTTCCGTTCTCTAGAAACCATCGCGTGTTGTGGCGCGCGTGGCAACGTGTGGGAAAATCTAGTGGCATGGATTTCGGGCAGAAAGATATTCTTGATGCCATGAGCCCATATTAGAGGCCCGTTTGTTGAAACTCGATACGATTGTTTGACTATTCAAGTTTTGAGATAATTGTACCACCATCTGATCTTCGGATCTTCTAGATTAGAGAATCTTGGATTGTTGACCTTAATAAAGCCACATTAACCAAAGATTACCTTTTTAGTCAACGTGCTCCGAATTATTTTGGTGTCTCTTGACAGAAAACATTTGAATATGCTAATTCATGGCAGAAACATGCTTATATGCACTTAAAAACAAAACTTAACCAAGAAACTCAAAGCCTAATAGTTATGAACCAAAGACCCAACTCAAATTCACAAAGAGAGTTTATATTTGTTATACCTTTGAAGATCTTCTTTGCCTTGCAAAGGATCATTACCCAAAGTGAGGGTCTTCATTCCTTCCCTTGAGTTAGACTCTATAGCTTTATCTTCATCACTTTGATCCTTGGGTTCTTGGATTGGGATGCTTGAGTGGATTCTCCAAAAACCCCCAAAGTAGAAGACCTTTAACTTTTGACACCAATGATGATTGAGGAAGAAGATGAATGACATGAGAAAAGAATATTACTAGTTGTCTTCTCCAATGTAGTTGTCTTCTCATATTTCCTCATAAAAAAAATCCTTCCTTATCTTTCTATAGCCTTCATCCCAAAACCCTTTTTAGGCATCTTGAGTTTTAGTTGTTAAGTTTGTCATACAACTTAAGTTAATGGGCTTGACTCTTCGAAGCCTATTGGGCCTTGAATCTTAGTGTGTTTTAAGTTGTCACACAACATAAGTTAATGGGCTTGACTATTCAAATCCCATTGCGCTTAACACTAACGTAAGGTCTAAACGAACTTATTTGTTTGATGAATTAACATAGGGGCGTGCTATCCAAACACCATTTTTCACTTCTCACACACCCTTTGTTAATTTCTGCCCTCTAATCTTCTTCAATTCACTCGATCCAACGGTAGAAAATTAGAAGCGTGTGGTAAAAAATGGTGTGTGGATATCACACCCCTTAACATATTAATTAATGCTAGTCACAAAACAATTAAACTATGCGATTGTCCTTACTCAATTTCGTTGTATTCAACCATTACCTTACATGGTGTACGATCCATTAGGTTCTAGTTAGCGAGGCAATAGGCGGTTAGAACTTCTACTAATTGATTGGTGAATAGAATACTTCTAATTGTCTCTTAGTAATTGTTAATTATTAGGGCTTCCATAAGTCATCAGTGACACCTAGCAGTGTGTCATGACTACTCAAGCTAAGTAGAAAAGGTTGGAGAACCTAATCAGTTAGGGATTACAATGCATTACGGTCTTTCTCTAGATCAATACTCTTGATCACATTGCTTAGGTGATAGTTTATTCATGTATACTATCCAATGTGATTCTCTTGTCTATATAGTTACCTTGGATGTGATTTGGAACGTACCTCCTAAATCTCATTCATACTTTTGACCAGAGATTCTTAATCATATAATAGAGTATTCTCCTTCAATGGTTTGAAGGTTAGAAATCCATTGTTGTGCATTCACATGCCTACATGGTTAAGTAGCTTAACAACAACTATTACGTGGACACTCTTTAATAGAATGCCTTTCACATAGTTAAAGATTAAGGCCGTAACCATAAGACAACTATGATGCGTCAGGTCAAATGACTACTTTGCATTATCTAACTAGTGAGTTCTTGTCTGACATGAGTATGAGAACACCTGGTTGGTCGCATTCAATGGACTCACTCTGATTGAGCACTTACATACTTATCTTGGTGTCCTTCACACCAATAACTCAAGACCAGTCACTCTCCAGGGAGAAAGTCATAGTATGTATTGATCTACTAATTGTCAATACCTAATTGGCAATCTTACAGTCAGGAACATTTAAAATATGTGCATGAAAGAGAATAGTCTTATGAATCTAACTTCTTTAGATTACATTTTCTTAATTACCTATTCCTTGGACTTATTGTTTAAGCATCTAACATTTAATGAGACAGCTTTAAATAATAATTTTTGCCCTTACATTAAACTAGATTAGTTTAATATGTCAAATGTTCTTAAAGTATCATCCCATGACTAGCTTTATGACACATTTCAACATCTCATTAATCTATAGAATTCTGAGTTAAGACTTGTGTGTTTCCTTAGGTGTTGGTCATGTCTGAGTGCTTTGATATTCATGCTAAAGTTGCTAATAGCTTTGACTTCAGGTGAGTGATTTTAATATTATATAATAAACTATTATCTTTGTATGCTTTCTTTCTAGTTCCATTAGTGTGTGATTTTAATATTATATAATAAACTATTATCCTTGTATGCTTTCTTTCTAGTTCCATGAGTGTGTTTGGAACCATAGATTCTATATTCTTTCTGGTTTCATGAGTTGATCTGAAACCCCTGCGAATATCTTCATTCTTGGTATGCCATGAGAAAGTCTAGGCCTAGAATTCTTTATGTAGCCATGAGAAAGTCTGCCATGAGAAATTGTGAAATCTAATACCTACTTAGTTCTTTCTAGATCCATGATTAAGGATGGAACCCTGTGCTTGTTCCCGTTATTTGATTCAATGAGCAGTTCTGGAATGCAGAACTTATGGACTCTGTCACTATAGCCATGTTATTTCATTGTCTATGTGAAAGAGGTGATTGAGTTCTTGTAGGGATCAATCATGAAAAGCCGGTTGAATTTATGTGTGGTATTCAGTCGAGATTTGTGAGTGAGGTTATCTTATATATGAAAAGGATTGTGAAATATTTTATAACTGAGATCAACTAACTTTTAAATCACATATGTTGTATGGGTAATGCTAAGGAGACTAAATGTGTAGAATAAATTTTGTAAACTAAATGACATGCAAGTTAATGATTGAATTATTACTTAAGTGTTGATTAATGTGTTTATTTCTTATTGGTGACACATCATTTAGTTTGCAAATTTACTCTACAAATTTAGTCTACCTACCATTGCTCATATCGTATTATTGTCACACATAGGAGCTTTGTAGCATATCCAGGTTTTTGCTTTGCCCGGTGTAAGGCTGTTTCTTACAGAGTACAAGTAGCGGTTAGAGAAGAAGAATTCCAATGGGTGTAGTTGGTGTATGCAGTGCACTCGAAAGTAGGATTTGTGCCCTTTATTGTAGTTTCATGTTCACAAAATATTTGATATATATTACGTATGAATATAGTCCCAGTTGACTCTATGTAATTATTGTACCGTTACTTTTAGTTGATACAAGTCGAATTTTGGTGTATCACGAAATCAGAGCATGACATAATTTGACTAAATTCAAAAATGTTACATTTACCACCTACTTATACTATCATTCGTACCATATCTCTAGCAGAGATAGGACCCAATTGCGTTGGTGAGCCTTACCTCTATTAGAAAGATGATACAAATGATGGTACAAATAAGCGAAAAGTGTAGCATTACTTGATTAAATTTAAACCACATTTGTTGGTGCCGGCAAAAGTTTGTTGCAAAGTGCCATAAGCTATATCATTTTATAACCGTGGATGTGATTGGTATTAGGGCATAAACTATTTCATTGCATGTATATATTTTGAACGAAGCATGCATTTCATAAATTAATTTGAGGCTGGCCATTGATGCTTCATGCTTGATGTTATTGGAAAGAAAAGCGGAGAAAAGAGAAGATTCCTGGGAAACAAAAAGAAAAAAAGATTCCCGGAAACCTGGATATTTCTTTTAGGAGAAGCCCTTGAAGTCCAAAACTGATGATGTTATCATCTTTTAAAAATCTTCATTTTTCTCGTGTATACTGACAAGTGTAGTTCACATCCACCCATCCATAATAAAAAGAGAAAAAAACAAAGAGTAAAAGCGACAACCCTGTAATATAAAGGAGACCTGTTACTTAGGTGAATATAATTTCGTAAGTGAGAACTGTTGTACCGGAATTTTTTTGATACAAAACTACATTATCTTAACCTTTTTTTTTTTTTTCCTGCTCTTTTTCTTTTTCAAGTTAATAGATCCAATTGAGTGTGCGATATATGTAAAGAACCTCTTATTTACGTGTATGATATTTCGTATTTTTTTGAGTTATCTTATCGAAATTTCTCTCCATGTAAAACTGCACCCTCTCCACTTTGTTTTTTTCTTTATTGCACTCTTTTCTTTTTTCAAGTTGATAGATCCCATTTGATTTAATCCCATTTGAAATGCTTGGAGGACTGAAAAGACATTCATGTCTTCCATGACCAGAAATTTGTCCAATGTGAACCCACCAACTGACAATGTCACGCTCCATTTCATAATCAAATAATGACCCGTTGATCACCAACCTTTCAAGTTACACTACATGCCAAAAGCCAAACCAACGCTACACCAATTTTATCACATTTAACTTACCTAATAAGCCTAATATTCTTACATGTAGATTCAATCAATTAATTTTGATTTAGCTAACGATAACATTTGCATAATAGTCGTAGATGTTGATTAAGCCAGTTAGTTAATTTAGCTACTATTCATAATTGTAGGTTTACATCAATTAATTAGAACAGTGTGTTGGCAGTTAAGCATAACTCTGTCCATTATTTAGATTTAAATACAGAATACTGTCTTGTAAAACAAAACTACAGGTAATAATACTTCACAACAGTTACCATCACTCAAAAAATTAGGTACCAAAACCGAAATGTTAACATTTCATAAAGATCTGAATCTCTTCCAACATTAGGTAGATGAATATCATGAGATCAAGAACTAATGGGTTTTTTTTTTTTTTTTTTTGGGAATCTAAGTTACGACATAGAACACGAATTTGCCACCCCCAAATTCTCATTTTCCACAACCAAAGAAAACAAAAACTATACAAAATCATCTCATTTGCACTCAATTCTCTTTTTTTTTTTTTTTTCCTTTTTCATCCAACAATTTCCTATATTCACATATCAACATCAACTTCGGAGTTTCCTATAGCTCCGGTAACTAACCCCGTGGTAGAATGTACATTCACAACAAGAGTTTGACTCTTCTGTTTCACCGACCATGAGTTGGATTCTCGTAATCCTCTCGTAAATTTCTCTGTCTTCAAAGTAAAAAGAAAAGTAAAAGACTTTGAATTTGGCAGTGCTACAATTCAAAACCAAGATTAGTGTGAGAATAATCGTCGTAAAAATCGGGGATCCCAGAAGCGGCCCAAAGTCTCTCATTGAAATCGCCCTGCATATCTTCCGATATGAACGGCGTACGACACAGCGGGCACGTCTTCTGGTCGTACCCGACCCACCGGTCCACGCACCCTTTGTGGAAGACGTGACAACAGTTCGTGAGCCGTCGTATCTCGTCCTCTCTCTCGAACTCGTACAGGCACACAGCGCACGACTCGGGCGGGTCGACCAGGTCCGAGAACTTCGCCAGGGGAAGGATTTCCCGGATCAGAACGGCGGAGACAGAGTGGAACTCCGGGAATCGGATTGGCGGGTCGGACCAGGCATTGTCGGGCTCGATGAAATCTTGGAGACCCAGCAGGGAGAAGAAGGTGGAGATGAGCTTTCGGATTAGACCCAGCAGAGTGAGCGTGTGGATGAAGAGCTTTGGGAGCAGAAGCTCTGTGTACCCAACTGGAAACCCCATTGGAAAGCTTCAAGCTTTGATGTTTTGGGTTGTGATTTGGCTGTGGAGTTTGGAGATACGAACTGGGTTTTTGTTTAAATCTGTGTATTTTGTAGAGAGAGAAAAGGAGAGAAAAATAGGGGAGAGATGGAGGGAGGGGAAGAGTAAGAGAGAGGATGTGGAGAGTAGAAGAGGGTGGTTTTGGTTTTATATAGCCGTGGATGAGATGGAGAGGGTCTGACCATGTGTAAAATGGCATTAATGCCCTTCAACTTTGTGCAAAATAACACACTACCAAAATTGTATTCAATTTTCACGTTTGTATTTCGTACATTTGGTAGGCGTTAAAATAGCTTTTTGCCTTCTGTTTACACGCAACTTCTTTTTTTTTTTTTTTTTTTTAATTTTTAACAATCAATATTATTTATATTAAGAAAATTAGGGAGTTAGCTAAGCCTCGTAATGGGCGAGCCATATAATATGATTCAAATTTACTTTTAGTGAGAATTGAACCTAAAACCTCTCACTTATAGGTGAAGAGGAATACCTCTAGACCGTAGTACTATCTTAATAATTTCTGATTAATTCATGTAGGACTAATTAAGTTAACAGTCTAGTGGTATTCCTCTTCACTTGTAAGTAAGAGGTCTTAGGTTCGATTTTCGTCAAAGGCGAATTTGAACCACATTATTTCTAAATCATTGTGAGACTAAGTCTATCCCCTCCCTTTAATGTAGATAATATGGTTAGGATAGTATATTTGCCCTCAATACTTAGAATAGTTTAGAATATTACTTTTAAGTCTTTGTATACAACATGGGATGCACTTAAAATGATGATCTTACTAATAAAAGAAAATTGATTCCATATGGTGAAAATTAAATTCAGTTTCTGACTGCAAAAGCTAACTAATTTTATTTTGCAATGTTTTCTATCAAATTTTTCTATTTATTCTTGTAACTTTTTTATATGAAAGAAGCGATAGATTTCATTTAAGGAAGCGACATATACAATCTTCTAGTAGTTAATAAAAAAACGACGTATGGTCGTTCTTCGAATCAACAACAAATATTTTCACATGGCAAAACAAAACGGATAAAGGGATGAGCAACATCATTGGCTTCACGACGAACATGGGTGTAAGTGGTTTCAACAACTGTTGACTGCAAAACTTTGAAATCATTTACAATGTGATCAACACATTACATAGTGACAGAAGAATCTCGCAGCAGTAAAACAATTTGAAGATAATAATCGCTCATGATACTAAGATTGAATTTTGAACCTTTTTTTTTTTTTTTTTTTTTTTTGAATTTAATATGGGGGCAAAGTGTAGTATTGAACAAAAGAAAAACAAGATTGCAATGGAGAGAATTCTTCGCAAGTTTAAAGCTACAATTATATTCGTTCTATATTTGGTCCTGTTTTGTCAAATTCTACTCTCACAAAATAGTTGGAGCCAACAACTTACTTGTGTTTTGACAAACAAAGAAATAAAAAACTTAAGTGCTAGAAATAATTTGCTAGTGAAGTGAATTAGTTGAGGATCCTATACATAGAGGTACTCGAGAGATATAAACAATCAACAATGTACAATTATGATTTATATTAGAAGATTAAAACAATGGGCAATTATAACTTATAAAGCCTTTAAGTGCAAGGAACAAGGAACAAGGTACTACCACTACTTGCCTTTTCTGATTAAACATGAGTCGCAAATCCTACGTTTTGAAAGAGGCATTTCCATGAAACCTAGTGTCGGCTCCCCTAACTCATAAAAGTGGTCATACAATATTATCACAAACAAACAATGTTTTGGAATCCATATTATGCAAGGAGACATTGCTTTGCTAATTCGAATTAAAGGGTGATATAAAATCTGGTCTATGAACAACCAAGTATCAATGTTTTCGATAGGGTTCATAGTTTAGTAATGGATAAACCATTTTTCGAAATAAGTTAGTGATAATTAAACCTTTTATTTCTGGTTTAATTAAGTAATAGTAAAGCCATATGTAGTAATAATTAAAAGTTAAAGCCATTAAAATCACTTAATACTATATAGTTTAGTGATATTCTTTTTTAGTTGTAAATGAGATGTTTTCAGTTCAAAATTTATGGATGGTAGGTTCGATACTAATTTATTCTCTTATCTCCTAATGTAAATATATTGTTGTATAATATAAAATATAAAAAAAAATCATTATTAAAATGGTTTGATGGTTGATGATTAGGGGGATCATATCAAAGAATTATTAGTAATGGGCCAAAAAGGGAAAGGGAATCATGGTGCTCAAATGCCATAGACATGAAGTGGGGCTAATGTAGACATTAAGGATAAATAGATCAAGTGAATTAGGATAAGAAGTGTTTATTCATGAGTCTCATGACTAGTAGTGGTGAATAATTTCACAAATCATGGTGTCATTGTCACATCTTAAATGGGATGTTAAATGGGGGCACCACTAACATATCATATGGCCTTGTGATTTTGATTTGAGACAACCTTAAGGTAACCATCACTTTCTTTTTATCTCCTCACGTCCACACACATGAATGCACACCCATCCACCATATAGATAATAGACTAACTCTTGATGGACTAATTCTATATAAATGTAGTTATATACAACTAGTAGAATATTAATAAGAATTCTTAGAGGATGAATTTTCTTTAATCCCAAATAAAATGCATTATATAAACTCAAATAAATCGGACAAAAAGTATATATACATTCGATACACGTATATTTGATAGATGATTGTAGGATATATTTGGTAATTAGTCAAGGACATGGATGGACTCTTTATAAGTCATTTCTTCTTACATGACGGCGTGAAATTATTGTATGATATAAATGCATAATTTAAACCATTCATTATTTTAATCATGTATTAGACACATATAAAGGGTCAAATATTATTCAAAAGGGTAGTCACCTTGACAAATCTAAGTTTCTCTCCCTTAGGGTTTGGTTAACAAAATCTTTAATGAGGTTAAACTTGAGACAAAAAAAAGGTTTTTGGTAGAAATATTACCCTGTCAAATTCCATATTGGTTCCTTGATCACTGTCAGACCCATAATACCAAGTTAGTAAATAATTGGTTGGGGGGACCAATCATTTATAAAATGATATGGAAAACTCTTTCATGTGAGAGAGAGAGAGAGAGAGAGAGAGAGGAAAGAGGATCTGACAGAGAGTTGGGGGAGGGTGGTGGCGAGGCTGATGCATTTGCCCTGCCCAACCAGCCAAGCAGGATGGGCTGGAATCTGGATTAGATGCAGCTGAGAGAAGAAAGTGGGGTGGCAACATTTGAGCTCAAGTGGGTGGGGGTGTGCACCGAGGTGTTCTTTGCAAAACTGCCTCTGACATGTGTCTGATGCATCCAAGACACGTCTGGCCCAACAGACACACTGAGAGACACACAGCCAAAAGCTCCATATGCCACCCATCATCTTCTTCAATTCGTATATATTCATTTGCACAGAGAGAGAGAGAGAGAGAGAGAGAGAGAGAGAGAGAGAGAGAGAGAGAGAGAGAGAGAGAGAGAGAGAGAGAGAGAGAGAGAGAGAGAGAGAGAAAGAGAGAGAGAGAGAGAGAGGGTAGGGGCCAAACCCTCCTCATTAACCCGACACCAAGTCACCACTCCCTTCATTTGTCTCACTCTCTGTCTTTGCATCCAAACAGGCCTTTCAGTCCTAGGCCATATCACAATCACATTGACCTTGCTCACCATCTGTCTATTATCAGATACACAGACCGGGCTTATAATTTGCTTGTGATTATGATCTTACATCTCAGTGATGAATCATTCGTGTTATGTACGAGCTAGATGAGGGTGTCCTCGCTCCTCACTGAAAAGTATCGTGCGCATTTATTTTAAAATCAATTACCAAATTTGTAGACTAAATTTTAAAAACTAAATTTGTAGATTAAATTTTAAAGAGGGTAATACGAGGAAAACTAAATTTTAGAAACTACAGGACATGAAAAATGATGATTGGTTATTACTTAAGTGGTGATAAACGTATTCATTCTTATTAGTGACACATCATTTAGTTTGTAAATTTTATTTCCAAATTTAGTCTTCTTAGCATTACCCTTATAAAACTCGAAATCTTTATCTATTGGAAGGAATAGCTTTATTCTATACATTCATGGAGAGACTCAAAATTTTGTATATTGGAGAGCAAAGTTTGACTCTCAACAATTGCATGGGTGTTCAAACCTAGAACGTCTGAAATTAGCTTGTTTCCTGCTCACTTTTATTGCGAAATCATCCATGCAGATATCCTTTTCAGATATATTTATCTTCGTGCCACAACTATGTCATTGTTCTTTTAAATAATAAGCTGTGACTACCCTCATGGACTATATCATGGTGCTTGGCATGCCTTTGCAACTTCAGTCTTCATGAAAGATATAAAAATCTACACCCAATTATTGAAGTTAATTTGTCGATATATATTGCTTTTTGCAACCTCATTTTATATTGCTTTACTTTTCTGCACGTTTCAATTTTTAACCTTAAGGCCTAGTTCTTAAAGTTGAAGGTGCAACTTGATTAGGGAAAACTTTATGAATTGAAGCACTAACTAATAGTAGTAGGCAATTTGGTGAGCTCGCTCACTGGCATTAATTTGGCCCTAATAGGATCAGATTAACATACAGGTAGGCCAGCTAATCCAACCATGATTAAATTATTTAATTCTCTAAGCATCTTGTACATTCAAGCAAAGACTGTACCATCTTGCATATTATTTTAATTTAATCAGTCAGGGAGCATGTTTAAAAAGCATGATTTGTACGGGCTTAGTGCCAAATCTTGCTTCATAATATATATGAAAACTACGATAATCTTTGCAGGAATTGCCTGCCGTTAGGTCTAACCAAGCATCACAACTTGTCTGCTGGCAAGCTAAAAGATCAAATTCCATATCCAACCTTGCTTGTCAGATATTGTCTTAAGATTCATATCAATCTCATCAGGCTAACTCAGAATTAACACATATTTAATGGGAAAATTAGCAACCACTTGCATTAATTGTAAGGCAAATTGCAAAATGGTCTCCAAGGTCAAGCTACTTTCGACATGTGAGGGCATGATGATGATTATTTTTGGTGATAAACGACTAATCTTAATTCTTATATTTAAATCTTTTTTTACCTCCAGCTGGTTAGCTTAACAACCTTTTACTGGCCTGCACTAGTCTGGTTAATTATAAAAGACAGAGGTGTGCTAGCACAGCTTAATTGTACCATGTTTGCTTTAGCTTTTAGCAGAGATTTCTCACTGCTCTAAACTGTATACCCACGTTTTGCTTGTGGAACAAAACAAGTCCTCTAAATTTAAGTAGATAAATTTCTTGCAGAAGGAACCCTGGCTATAAGTCTGGGTGTTACTAAATTTTATGGCCTGCAGTTCAGTATTGTCTTTAGTTACCATAATGAGTGAGCTTCCATCTTCTAATCTTTACCTTTAAGTTTCGTCAATATCGGACTTTACTATAATTATTTTTTTTTTCTCGTACTTTCATATCTAAAATTTAGTTTTTCTAACACTTTCATACCTTCATTAATTTTCCTGTCAAGTAGTCTATTAAGTGATGATGTGGCCTTGATTAAACCCACCAAATTTGCCATATGGAAATAAACATTAAATAATAATTTTTTTTAAGGATAATACTTGTGTCACCCTCATGAGGACTTATTTGTATCTCTATTTACGATTAACGAATTTTTACCGTCCCAAGATCATAATCGCTAATTCTCTTTATCATTATCTAAAGATCATATGTGCATAAAATTATTCAATTTGGGGATCTTTTAGATATTCATATGCATAAACAAATGAACGGTTCATCATGAGAATGCTACTTGTTATCAAAACCGTTGATTGGTTCAACATTTATGGATGGCTAAACAATCTCAAAGTTGAATGATCTTTTGCATTTTTGATCTTTAGATGGGATAAAGAGAATAAACAATTTTGAATATGATGTTTGAACTGTAAAAACTCCAATCATATGAAATGGGTTCAATGTCTAATTATGAAACCCTTAAAAAAAAAAAGGATGAATCGAAATATAGCTATTACACCAAAATCTAGCTAGCCAGCCCCTTCAATTGGGCCTAGCTGAATTTTTTATTTTTTTCAAAGATGAAATTAAAAAAAAATTAAAAATTCCAATTTTTTTCCTATAAATACCTAAAACATTTCTATGCCATGTCTCACATCTTTTTCACCATTCCATACTATCTTACCTCATTTAATTTCAATTCTTTACACTATCTACCTCAAACACTCTTTTCAAACACACCCCTTTCTTACCTCTTCCAATAATTTTTCTTTTAATTTTTTCAATAATTTTCAAATAGCCACATCTTCAAGTGGCACTCAAAATATGTCTGGAGGCTTATTCATTTAGTAAGAAGTGACACTCAAACTATGTCCGGAAACCTTATTTTAGTATGGTAATTAATTTAATTCAACTAACCAATAAAATTAAAGAACAAACTTAAAATAATAAATTATTAAGGGGGATAAAAAATAGCTCCTTTTAGTTGGAGATTGTATATAAATATGACACGTCACTGTTCTTTAAAAAATAATTTCTTGCAGGGATATAATCTAGACAAGGGCTAAACATAGCCTCTTCGGTTGGAGATGGCTTTAATTGTGCCCCCTTGGCTAAAAGTTTGCTATGGCATGCAGCCTGCTTCTACTTTAACTACTCATAAAGTGTTTAGTATATGATGGGTGGCAATAGTGCTTCCTTTTAGTGCTGCTTTAGTGAAGGAAGCTTAGTTCAATTAGTTGAAGTTTTGCAGCAGAGGGATACATTTTCAATCGATTTGTAGTGAAATGAGTTCGATTTTCAAAATTATCCGAGGAAATTGTGCTCTATTCCATTCAAATTTCGTCATAAACTCTTTGAATTTATCAACAAAACTAAAACTTTCACAAAAACTAAACCCTAGTAGGATGGAACAAAATTGATTTCACTTATTTCTAACACTACTACATAAAACAGTTATTGCGACGAATAAGAAATCGTCACGTAAATAAGGAATTCGCCGCCTAAAATTATAAACGATGAAAACTTTGTCACCCGAAGTTGGTCGTGTAATGCTCGTAAAGAAAGGTATTGCATGACGAAAAGAAAATACTTCATCGCGCAAACAGTTATACTCAATGAAAAACTACATCATCACTTCAAATTAATAAGGGCAAAGACAATTCGTCGCATATACCTATGGGTGCGACGAAACTAAACTCGTTGCATGAAGATTAGAGGGACAAAGGGTTTCGTGGCACAAGGCGGAAATGACGGAGAAATTTTCTGTCGCATAAAGTTTTAAGGGACAAAGGTTTCTTACGTGATGAAGAACGTGGTCATCGCATAAAACAAATAGGGACGAAGATTATTCATCGCATATCTATATTGGCGATGAAACAGGACTAGTCGCATATAGATTAGAGGGACAAAAGGTTTCGTGCGGCAAGAACAGAGCAACAAAGAGATCATTTGTCACGACAACGAATTATTGCGTCACGCAAACCTTTTTTTTTTTTTATTTAAATTGTTTGTAATATGAATTTCAAAACAAAATAATTTTGTTTGGTTAAATTTAATTAAGAACAGTAATTGATAAAGAAGAATATTAATTTAAAATAAATATGGAAAATGTATGTACAAGTGGGGAAAATTTTAAATGTACGAATGTTTAATTAAAAAAAAAAACTACTATAAAAAGTCCTCAAAGTGAACTTCTGCGATCGACTGTGCTGGGTTAGGGGTCTGGGAGGTTGAAGTAGGAAGAAGAGGTGTAGTGACGGGGATGTTGAAGCTGGACAACTGAAGCGCGACAATGATTTGGGCCATCTTAGACTCTTGGGCAGCAATATGAGCTTTCTGGGTGGCAATGTGGGCAGACTGCAATGCAATGTGTTTATGTTGAACTGCCACCTGCTACTCGAGTTCTGCTACTTTCTCCGTGAATGATACGACTTGTTCCAAGGTAGAGGTGGAAGAGGAAGCTCCCGTCTCACAATGACAAGCATTTTCCATACTCCAATACACCTTCCCCGGCCTAAGACCGAGTCTCTAGTCGAGGGTGTCTATCATGATATGGAGACCCGCATCCTCGGGGGAGGGGGGCACTTTCTCCATGGGGGTGTCAGGGGGAAGCTGGGAAGCCATGTCCTCAATGATAGCCTGGCTCCTCTCCATCACAGTAGCCGATAATTATAAAAGCAAGTTAATTAAAAAATTTATAACATTTATGTACAATGAATAAGAATTACAAATTTAAAAATTACAAAAACTTACATGGAGCCCCTCTGTGAACTCATCCCAGGGCCGCACTTACACTTCCTTAAATGTGTTAATCTCCGGAAACTTCGACCCCGCCTACATATTAAAAAATAATAAAAATTAGTTATTAGTTGTGTAATTTAGAGTAAGAGTAATGAAATTTTTTTTGAAAAAAAATGTGGTTACCAGATGTTGTTCCTCCATTCTATATGAAAAGCGTCGGGAGCCGGAGTGGTGGAGAAACTTCTTCTTCAACCTATTTATTGCGTTGGCCTTGGCTGACACACCCCAACCGAAATCAAGGCATGTTGGCCGTCACGTGAGAGTGACGTAATCATGTGCACAGTGCGGAAGCTAAGAATAATACTAACAAAAGTACGAACAAATAAAAATCAAACTAAATACAGAGTAGTTAACTTACATGTGCAAGAGTAAGTGTGAAAAACAATATTCAGAGCACAGAAAACCTAGTGCAGTCCAGAGGAACAAGTACTAACTAAACACACCCAGAAGGGGGTCCTACAATGGTGAAAATCTGTCAGATATGTTGTGGATTCCTCGTAAGCCACCAAAGAGCAACTCAAACTAGAACCTGGAGGGGTGCAAAACAGAAAATGTGAGTGGGTAAAAACAAAGCTTTTCAAAATCATTTCATTAACAAAAGTTCTAACCCCTCGCCGTAAAACCTGTATAGTTTCTCAGAAAATAAAATATACACATATATAGAAAACATGCTCAGAAATATGCCATGTCAAATGCCTCCACATAAAATGTACGTAACTCAGGTAATGTCAATCAATGCAATGTAATATGTCAGCCGAAGTCACCTAACGTGACCTGTACGACTAAATATAGAGCTTAAATCCCCAACTCACTAACTATACCTGCACACGAGTCGGAACCACCAAAAGTGGTCTGTACGACAGGACTGGGTGTAAATAAATACACTCAAGTACTATGATCACGTGAAGACTGGGCGAATAATCGCAGGTCACCTACGAGTCAGAACCACCTATAGTGGTCTGTACGACAGGACTGTGCACCTAACTTGGATCCAAGATGAGCGTGTGGTGCGGGAGGTGAACATCACGTGAATGACTGTGCCCTACTCTGGACGGGAGCACTAACACGGGGGGTGCAGGTTATGAGCTTTATATGCATCTCACAAAACCACTAATTCACAATCATAAACCATAAACTTACTTGGCACTTACCTGTGCATCCGCAGCACCAAACATACATATATGCAACGACTAATGCATAAATAAATAGGCAAACGCTATGCATGGCATTTAAAACATATAAACATTCCATTTCATTTTCTAGGAAAACCACAAGTATATAAGTATATATGGAAAACCAAAAGCCCACTCACTGGTATGTAGAAAGGTCGTAACCCCCTTGCCTCGAGTGACTGCGCTCGTCCTCGGGATAGGTCTCACTTATATGCGAAACAACTATAAAAACGCTAATTTAAAGCACATAACCAAAACTAGGTAATAACTTCTCATACAAAGCTCAAATGGGGTGTATGAATACATCAACGTGATCTACTCAACCTCACGAACATCCCTATATTTTTAAAATAATTTTCTGATGTCACACGCACCGCCACGTGCCAGGCACACTAGCAACGTCAGTTAACGCCGTCAGGAATATTCCATTAAAACTAACAGATTCCGTTAAAGTTAACCTAACGCCGTTAGGAATATTCCGTCCAAACTGACAGAATATTCCATCATCTTCTCCAGCACACCTCCGATGCCGTCGTCGTCGCCGGAAAATCGGAAAAACTTCAAAACTTCGTTTCTCACTCGTTTTTCAACCAAATTTCATGAAATTGGTACCAAAATGAAGCGCACAACAAATTGAACAAAACCTTACCACTTTCAAGCCCTGAAATTCACGGAATCTCGCCGGAGAAACTTCACAAAATCCAGCCAAACCTGCAACTCACGATCCCGACGTCCAAATCCTTCCAACGAACCACCCCAAGCTTCCTACAAGCTTCAAATTCCCTGAAAAACAACATTTCACATGTGCATGAACAGTGACCAAAATCGGGGTTTCATGGTTCAATGTGAAATCGAAGGATTTCCTACTTGAAATGGGTATGGTTGAACTCATATGAACCTCATGAACATAAAGGTATAGTTTTCCACCTCAATCTACAACGTTTTCACAGGTTTTTGGTCTTGTCCGTATGAAGAAGAAGAAGGGAAAGAGAGACACGGGACAGGGAAGGAGATGAAGATGAGAGTGTGGGTGTGTGTGTGTGGTCCAGATGCAGCCAACTAAAACCCCAAAACAACCACACCACGAAACATAACCACTAGGGGCAAAATTGTCATTTCACACCTACGGTACAAATAATCTGGGACGGGCTGTCACATTGGCTCTTTTCTGTTAAAAAGAAATGAACCATATTAGTGCCGATATTAATTATAAAGTATTAAAATAAATTAATAAATGGAATTGAAGTATTAATAAAATATTATTAATCCATAATAATTTATATAATTCACTTACCAAGTATTTTTCGTCCTGAAAATGCGTGTAGAGCCAAGCCCAATTTTCAAGGCACTTCACCAACTTGAATGGGCACTCATGAGCTAGAGCGTCAACCAAATCATCGAATCTCTCAAAATACTTGTGGAGGTCTCTCTTCCACTAAGTGAATCGGGCGGTGAAAAGTTCTTGGATGTACTTGGCTTGATTGGCATCAAGGTCCTCAAGGTCATAGTGATGTTGCAAATACAAAACAAATTAATCAAAGTTAACATTTATTAAATTTCACAACTTTAATTACAAAATAATGAAAAAAAAAAAAATTTGCTAGCCGATAACTAATGAAGAACGGAGTCCTTGGTCTCATGTGGGACAAGTCTCCAAAACTCCCACTACATAGGGTAGTGGTGACGCATAATTGGTGACACACAATGGAGCCAACGTCGTGGACTAAACGGTTGTGCTGCTCCTTTGTTGCTGCCTCCCGATGTCGTTCATCCCATGAAATCTTTATACGCTCCTAGTGGTGCATGTGAGATGTGACGTGCCCATGAGTCTGCATAGACCTTTAGTTTGTTTACAATCTGTAAAATGAAATAAGTTAGTGTAAAAACAATTTAAATAATCTGCGGAAATTTTGACAGAACTTCCCCTAAAAATACAACATTTCCCATAACCTACAAACAAATAAACAACACAACTAACACAAGTACACAACAATTCACATATAAAGGAACCGAAAAAAAAATATTAAATTTATTAAATTAAAAATTTGGAGAAAACAATGCATTACCTATGTCGGCTCCCTCTCCTACTGTGGTGGAAGCCGATGCAGACTCATCAACCTCGTCGATAGGCCAGGGCTGTCGATGAGAACGACAAGCGCTTAGTAACGAATGAGTCACCAAAGAAGTCGATGACTCAGTCACTGTCAACATCGTGACCTGGGGCAGATGTACGACAGACTCCGACGTCGGGGCTAGTTCTAGTGGAGCGATGACGGCAGTAGTAGTAGGAAGTGAAGGTGTCGAGGAGACCTACTAACTGACCTACGCTGCCTAATCAATTGCGGCAACCAACATTTAAAACTATGTTATTAATACCAATTTATATAATCAATACAAAATCCTAAAATTTAAAAAGTAAAAATTTAACCTTATAATTCTACTAGTAACACAAAATTTATAAACTTGTAAAAGTAACCCTAAAATTAATTAATTAATTAATACAACAAATTTCAAATTTATACCTACAACCTAAATATTAACCCTAAATTTATAAAATTAAATTAAAAGCGTAAACCAATAAATGTTTAAGTTAACAAATTTAACTAATTTAACAAATTAATGCCAACAAATAATACTTCATCCAATTATTTTTTTTTAATTTTAACCCCACATTAATAATATTATACCTATAACTAAAATCTTAATTCTAAAATTAAAAAATTAAACTAATATTCTAAACCTATGTCTTTAAAACTTACAAAATATAAAATAATTCTAAACCTCTAATTGTAAAGTTATAAAATAATCCCTAACACTAATATGTTAATCCTCACATTATTAAAAAAATAATAATAAAATAAAATAAAAAACCCTAAACTTACAAAATTCAAACAAAAAATTATAAAGATAACAACTTAACAAATTTAAGTAATTTAAATGAAATTTGTTAACATATTGAATAAATTGAAAATTAAATGAAATTTTCATAAAAATTATAAAACTTTAACCCTACCCAACCCTCGCCCTGCACCACCTCGACCCAACCCTCGATGACTCAGGCACCACCACTCCAACCTAACTCCCACCACCCATCCTCACTGCCCACTCGATCCCTACTCCCCAAATTTTCAAATCCCTAAATTCCCTATTTCTGAAATCCCTAAATCCCCAATTTCGAAATCCTGAATCCCTAAATTGAGATAAACCCTAAATTGCCAAAATGAGATAAACCCTAAATCCCCAAATTGACAAAATCCCTAAATCTGTAACCCCTAATGCCTAATACCCTAATATGTAATCAATCCACAAAAACCATACATCTAAAATAATTAACAAATGAAGACAAAAAATGAATTACCTCATAGTTGAGAGAGAAAGTTGCAGGTAGAGAGAGCTCGAGGGAGAAAGAGAGTTGCATGTCAAGAGAATTGGAGGGAGATAGAGTTCGAGTGAGAGAGTTCGAGAGGGAGAGAGGTTCTGGAAAAATGAGAGAAAGAAAGGCTTTTTGGAACTAATAATGCGAAGGACTTTGCGCAACGAACACATTCGTCGCTCAGTTTTAATGAACTTTAATAAAAATAAAAATAAAAAAATAAAAAATAAAACCCGCCCTATTTTTGGTTAATTTGAGTACAATGCATGACAAAAGGAAAACATTCATCGTGTATAAGTAAAAAGTGATATAGCACATTTTGTCACGCAATACTTAATGAATTTTTTTTTTTAAAAAGCCGCCTACATTTTAATTTGAAAATTTTGAAGGACCTGTAGCGACGAAGTTATCCTATACGTCGCACAATACGGTATTACGCGATGATTCACCCTCATTCATCACCTAATGTTTAATGAACATATAAAAAAAAGGCACCCATATTTTGATTTTGGGAACTTTTGAAGACCTTTGCATCGCACAAACCACCAAATGCGACGAATGCGTCCCTTGAGTCGTGCAAACCTACCTTAAGCGACGAATTTTCTTGTTTTCGTCACGCTATTACGTTATGTGCGACGACTTTGTAGTGTTCGTTGCTTTGAATTGACTTTAATTGTTTTTTTTTTAAATCCTTTATCCAATTACATATTTAATAATTAAAATTTGTTTATATACAAAAAATTAAATACATTTAATAGCATTGCATATAAATCAAAAGTCCATAATCCTCATCCTTGGTACAATAAATACCACTATCTTCACTTTGATCACTTTCAATCTCTCATTCATCCTCATCCGTTGGTACATCAACAACATTATCCGCGCCCTCAGGTAGATTGTATCTCGGGATACTTCCAAGATCAATTGTAATTAAGTCTATAGGAATTTTGATTTGAGGACCTCCAACTACCTGAAATGGTTCTTGGACAATATTAGTATCCCGAAGCATTTCTGCACCAATTTGTGTTGAAGTTTCGAGGAGTTGGTCGGCAAAGTTGTTGTCATCGTCGTTGTCGTCAGGATCTCGATTTGGAATATCATACACTCTTTTGTGATCAATTCTTTTAACAACTTTTCATCCCCTCCCAGCCTTTGGATTATCGATGTAGAAAATTTGGCCTGGCCATAATTGCCAAAATGTATAGGTCTTCACTATACCAACATTAGGTAATGTTCACCGATAGTAAACCATCGTCCCACTTAATACTCCTATTCCTACTAGAGTCTGTATCTAACCAACGACACTTAAAAAGGATGACTTGGCAACGGCCTTTGTAAAGCAATTGACCACACTTGTTAGTTTGCATAGAAATCAATATCTGCAAAATCTCCCGCTTCTGGGACATGTAGACCGCTATTTTGAGTACAAAGCTTGTCATCACGCTCAGCTCCCAAGAACTTTATGCCGTTCACATGACACCCTAAGTACAGTTCCAAGCATAGAGGTCTAATAGGCAAGTTGTATAATTCATCAGTATACGCGGGATAATTGGTTTCCTTTAGTTTTTTTTTTCACCTAATTTATACCAAAAAATTGAGATGTTGGTTTTACCAAAATTTTAGACAACTAACATGCAATCATAATTTAGGACAAAACCAACAAAAAAAAAAAAAAAAAAAAAAAAAAAAACCTAAACAGCTTAATTGTTCGCAAAACCAAAGAAGAAACAGGTCACGATGCTTCATGGCATATAAATGCAAAGGATGTTCCCACTTGAACAACTCTTCATGCTCATCCAAGTAGTCAATTATCTCATCGCAATTGTTAAGTACGAACCAATGAGCTACTTGCATGTCCTTTTCGGTGAACGAATTGCCTTGTACTAGTTCGTTAAATGGTCGTGCGATTTGGGCAAACACAGGTAGTTTTTGTCTTCTCACACCACCGTCATTATTACAGTGTGGTCGATTAAACGCCATCTCAATGTCTTGTAAGTACATACCACAAAACATATTCCTCTCAAATGCTACCCAAGCCTCCACAATTGATCCTTCCGGCTCCGCCCTGTTCCTTACACTCTTCTTTAACTCACCCAGTAATCTGCAAAAATAAAATTATGATGATTCAGATAAGTTAAATCGTCAATTGATCATGAATTAATTAATGACTAAAGACTTTATACCTTTCAATTGGATACATCCATCGATAATTAATAGGTCCAGCAAGTAATGCCTCATCAGGCAAGTGAATCATGCTTGTGAAGAAAGAATGAGGAAATATTTGTTCAAACATGCATAGGACTTCAACAATGTCAGTGCATAACTGTTGTACATCAGACTTTCGCAATGTCTTAGCAGATAATTGAGAATACAATCTCATCAACGATAAAATTGGCTTCACCACATCTTTTGGCAATAAGTGTCAAATACCAATCGGGAGCAGGCGTTGCAATATGACATGACAATCGTGAGTCTTAAGCCCAGAAAATTTGCCCTCATCTACATTTGTGCATTGTCCAATATTTGAAGCATACCTATCTGGAAACTTTACGGAGGATAGAAACCTTAAAAACTTTTTCCTCTTCTCTGGTTTTACTGAAAAATGAGCTAGCCCCTTTCTGGCTATCTCACTCTCCCTCTTCATCCATAAACATGGCCTTATTCCCATTTGCTCCAAATCGATGCGAGCTTTGATTGTGTTCTTTGTCTTTCCCTCGATGTCTGGTATAGTTCCAACTAGTGTATCAAACACGTTCTTCTCAACATGCATAACATCGAGGTTGTGGCACAATTTCAATTTGGACCAGTACGGTGGCTCAAACAACATACTTTTGTGTGTCCAGTTTAGATGGGTGTCTAGTCTGGACTTATTTACGGATTTGCCAAACGGACCAAAATCCAAACGATTCAAGTGCACTAAAATATGTTCTCCGAACCATTCTCTAGGTCTTGGCTAAATCTCTATTTTGTTGAAGAATGTTGTCTCGTTCTAATGCCACTCGTGGTCCCACGGCAACCATCTACGATGCCCTGGGTAACAAACTTTCCCAGCATGCCAAAAAGGTGTCGTGTCTTGCTTGCAAACTGGGCATGCCAAATAACTCTTAGCACTCCACCCGAACATCATAACATACGCAAAAAAATTGTTTATAGTCCACATCATTGCTGCTCACAAGGTCAACATCTGCCCAGTTGATTTATCGTATGTTGAAATTCCGTTTTCCCATAAATCTTTCAACTCATCGACCAACGGCCACAAATAAACATCAATAAACTTGCCCGAATGCTTGGTTATCAACATAGTCATCATCATATATTATTTCTTCATGCATTTCTAGGGTGGCAAATTATACAGAATTGCGAAGATTGGCCAAGTGCTATGGTTTTGGTTTAATACCCCAAAAAGATTAAATCCGTCTATAGCCAGCGTTAATCTTATGTTTCACGACTCTCGTGCAAAATCAGTGTACAAACGATCAAACTATTTCCATGCCTCACCATCAGATGGATGCCTCATCAAATCGTCATCCACCTGTATGTCCTTATGCCATGTCATGTCACTAGCAATATGCGTCGACATATACAAACGCTGAAACCTGGGCTTTATTGGAAGGTAACAAATAACTTTTTGTGGAATCTTTGTTGTTCTATTTTGAGCTGTCATTTTAAACCTCGACTCTTTGCATATACGACATTTATCTAGCGCTTCATTCTCCTTATAGAACAATACACAATTATTTTTACACATGTGAATTTTTTCATAGCCCAATCCCAAACCATTCAACACCTTCTTTGCACTTTTGTGATCTTTAGGCAAACAAGTGTCCTTTGGAAGCATCCTGCCCAAAAAAATTATCAAAGAACTTATTGGACATACAAAATTTTATTTTTCCATGCATAAGCTCCACAATAGTCATCAGTACCGAAAAAGCTTCGCAACCAGAGTATAATTTTTATTTGGCATTTTTAATAGTTTTTCGTAATTTTTAAAGGCTCCACTATCCATGCTTCGAGGGAAGTCATCTCCCTCTTCCTGATCAAAATTGGTCGAGGCGTCTGGAAAAGCATCATCTAGATATCCATAATTTGTTCATTTGGATCAACATAAGATTTAACTACCTCAACTAATGGGGTCACATATGAAGATGAAGGATGTACTAATCGTTCTCCATGATTATTCCAAGTGGTATACGTCTCCATCATACCATGTCGTACTAAATGGTATCAAAAATTTTCATAATACTCAACCATTGAATTGTTACTGCTCCTACACAGACACTGGATTAGAGGTGAACCCTGGTTGTGTACCATTATGAAATCAATGAACTAATTTATTCTTTCCAAGTATTTGTCTGCACATCTATTAGGATTCTGTATCCATTATCTATCCATATCACCTGCGAAAAAAAAACAAAATCACAATGGTTACAAACACTTCAATTATAACATGCCACCTTAAGCCTCCAGTAAGGGTCCTATCCCATTCAGGAATGCAGGGCCACATGTCGTATTTTACGTTTCTATCAAATTAGATTTTGACATTGGAAAAATTTGGCAGCATATCCTTACAGTTCTTTAAGTGCAGCATGTGTGTACTAAATACGTGCGCAACACTCGAAGAACGAACATAAATGCTACCAAATTTATCCTTATTAAAATCTAATCCGTGAACGACAAACTACAACACATAACTGTGCATTCCCAAATTGTCCAAAAATTGAGACAATTCAAGAATCAATTGGACCGCAGTCATGCTTTCGTATCCATGCGCTAAATCCAACTAATTCTCAAATGGGAAACTAAGTTTTCATGAAAATAATGTATGAAGTTAATACTTCGTAGAAAGTTAACGAAAACTAAGTATTAACTTCATACAAAAATGTTAGCATACAAATAAATACTAAAAAACAAATAAATAAGGGAACAATTATTAGCACTCCAAAAATCTCATTCTACACTCCTCACAAGTGTAATTTTCTTACTAATTATAGAAAGTTTGGAGTGCAAAATGAGATTTATGGAGTGCTAATAACAATTTCCCTAAATAAACTACATTTAATGTTAATGAAATAGTTGACGAAAATATACCTCCTTATGCATTCCTAGCCGATAGTCGTTTAAAAAAGCACCTACACACAACAAATTTAATTTTGTTAGTTTCATTGTGTAATTTCAAAAAAAAAATATTGAAAACAAATTTGCTTACCAAATGATATATAGGTGATGAAGAGCGAGAGCACGAGACTGAGTGATCGAGTTAAGGGAGAGGAAAGACAATAAGCTAAGGGAAGAGAGGCAGAGCTACAATGAATTACCAATTTTTGCCTCTCTATGTTTTGAAAGCTAAATTAAATTTCACACTCTTGCGTAACGAAACATTCGTCCAACAAAATCTATGCATTCGAATACATGGTGCCAAATCTATTCTCCTTTACCGCCTTTTTTTACCCACCATGCGTGACGAAACATTCGTCACGTAAAACATATGCATTCCACATTCTAGGGCCAATTCATGGCCAGTCTTTCGTTTTCTAATAACCTTTGCACGACAACGGTGTCGCGTCGCACAATTCCACTTTGAGCGACAAAAAAATAATTTCATCGCTATTTGTTTTTTTTTTTAAATACTTTTCTTCATTTATTACTTTATTCATTTTAAATCACATACACACTTAATAAACAAAGTATTAAATTACACCTGAACAAATCTACAACTATTTAAATTAATTAAACATTCATACATATTTAATTAATATAATCGTTTATTACAATAATATTTTATTCAATAAAAACTGTAAAATTGCATATTCAAAAGTAATGTTCATAAATAAAAACTTAAAACCCAAATGTTATTATTTAATTAAACAAAAATAAATTCTATTCCGCCACTGGTGGTTCTAGTATTCGGTTCAATTTTGTCTCACGTTCAACATTAAACTTCCACTTCCGAAAAGATGATTTGAATATGTTGTCAATGCACTTCATAAAATTTGGGTCACTTTGGTCAATGTCCTAATCAGGCTCTAACTCATCAACCAAGTGTGTCTTTATCTCCTCAGGGACAACTCTCCAAGACTCCCAATCCACATTGCATTTGTCATGCACTAATACCCGCACATCGCACATAAACTTGTTGTGCATATCCGACTTCTGAATTCCCAGCAATTCTTCATAATTGATTCGGCAACGGCTCTCTCCAAAATTGTATTGGATCATGGGCGCAACCCTTTATTTTTTTCTTGTCTACTAAAAAAATTTATATTAAAACTAATAATGCGAAGTCTAAATTGTATAGAAAACACGTTATTAATTTAGTGGGTATTACCTTTTCCAGAACTCTTGCCCTCCATCCTCTTCTACGAACGAGCAACTAAGTCGACAATCGTGCTTTAATTTGAATAACAATTGGAATTGTAATCCGGAAAAAGGTTCGAGAAATATGGAAACCGAAACTGGTTATTTATAGGAACCTTGGCCACCTTACGTGATGAACGCTTCATCGCAAAACCCGAATCTCTTCAAAAACATTGAATCCTCTGACTTAGAAGACTGATTGTCTGGAGTAAAAATCTTGCGCGACGAAAGTTTTGTTGTGAAAAACTCCGGCGTTGACACCCTTTGATTTCACCCTTACGCGACGAATATTTTGTCACTCAAAACGTATAAACTTGAAATTTGGCGGTAAATTTAACCGCATTTTTTACAACCTTTATGCAACGAATACTTTGTCACGGAAGGAAATATGCGGGACAAATAAGTAATTTGTCGTACGTACTTATTGCGTCAAATAGGTAAATGACCTTTATGCAAAATGTGTAGCGACAAATAGATACGTAATTGATTATAATTATAATATTTATTCTAAAAATGATAGAAAACTTATATAAAGTAAATTAACCAATTCAATTATTTAAACAACAAAACATGAATTAAACGCTAATTAAGTCCAAATACATAACTTAAATTTAAAACTACTCCGCTGATCATCTATTCCGCTCCACATTATAATGCGACTGCTTGTAACCCCTCTTCTATGCCTCGTCCATCAACTTCATCAACTCTTCGTTCGTATCATCAAGAGTATAGTTACACTGTTAGACATATATGCAAATACTTATTTACAACATATAAAAGTACAATTTCACAAAATTAATTATTTTCAACATTTGTCACACTTACTAATAGTTGATCCATCACTGACTTCTTCACGTCCTTGGGCACAAATTTCCAAGAGCACCTCTCAGTAGTAAGACAATTGTCTTGCATTGCTAAACGAATCGAATGCGCAAACTCCACATATTGCGTCATATCAAGGGGCCCAGGGGCGTGTTGTTTCTTTACACCAATCAATTCCGGACCACCGCTCTCTTACTATCCCTATTATCGGCCATCAGATGTACAAAACAATGTGAAGAAAACTACAAAAGAACATGTAACACTTTACTCGATGAAGCCTTCGTCACGCATAACCTTTGAGCAACGAAACCTTCGCCATGCAAAGTACAAAATAAATATGCAATATACGCCACAATTTCAACACCACTGACCATCGCTTTGCGCGACGAAGTCTCGTCCCTCAACGTTATGCGCAACCAAAATTTTGTCGCGTAATTAAGCGGTAATATGCAGCAAATGCAGCTCCTTAAATGCTAACCGACTATTTCACAATGTTTTTGCGCAATGAAATCTCCTCCCGGAAAGGTTTTAGCGACAAAAGTTTTGTCGCGTAAAGCCTTGTGCGATTAATTGAAAATATTTATTTTATTTCATCACGAAAACAATTTCTCAACAAAATAATGTCAATATTATAATATTTTGGAAATCTGTTCTTGAAACGAAACAAAATAAATACAATCCATATAAATTTATTCTTCCAAATTAATAATAATTTAGTGTCATTATTTAATAAACCATAAATAGACTAATAAAAAAAAACTATTCTAATCGATACTTGAACATGACGTTGATGCACTTCATCAGATTTGCGTCACTTTTGTCAATGTCCCAATCAGGCTGATATGCAAAAATAAATAAATTATACATATCACTATTATATTTTATCTAAAGAACTAAATTATTATTTAACTAATTAATAATTTACATGTACTGCTAATGCATTGATCATGACAGCCTTTATCCCCTAGGGGACGTCTCTCCAAGACTCCCAATTCACCCCGCATCTGTCACACACCAATACCCCGACGTCGCCCCTAAACTTGTTCACCATATCCGACTTTTAATATCCTAATTCTGAGTAAGTGATTCGATAGCAGCTCTTAGCTGAAGAAGTATATCGAACACATGTGTAACATCCCAAAATTTCTAATTCGGAAGCCAAACACACAGGTAGGCCACAATAAAAATAGTGGTTAATTATAATTCTAACTAACCACACCAAAAAAAAAAAAAAAATCATTTTGTTTAGTTATGGCTGCATCTAACATCCTGGTTAGACTGCCAACATACCCTAAACAAAGGGATCAAATCATTCGTAGTTCACTTTACGCTTCTAGAACAACATACTAAAATTTCATTATGATCCAACGGTCGGATCTCCACCAATCACGAATTCAAGTGGCGATCGACATTTTTATTTCACGAACTTACAAATCCAATTCGGAAAGATCCGTACGTCGGATTCCGGATCCATAAGTTCCTAAGGTCCTCAAATATTACTTATTTTAATGTATCAAAGTTTGGTGACGATCCAATGGTCGGATTGTCGATTCATATATTGACCAAGCAACCTATCGTAGTGAATTTAGGTTCAAACAATCAACCTATGTCCTAAGAATATCAAAACTGAATTCAGGACATCTAATTTAGCCTAAAAATAGCATTGACGGCCCTCTGGCTATGCGTCGCCGTGGGTGGTGATCGGCCGCCCCAGCTCACAGAAAAACTCAATTATTTCCAAAAATTCTCAAATTTTACAGAAATAAAGATCTCAAAGAGTAGAGCAAACTTTATACATATGGACAAGTCCAATTTGGCCGGTAAAAGCTCCAATTTCCCTTGAACCCGCTGGAAACCCTAAGAATAGGTGGCTTTGATCCGTCACCTCTGGTGCTCCGCCACCCCTATAGTTGTTTGGACTTTGTTCCAGGCCTCAAGAGGATGCTATAGGTGGTGGTAATCAAAGATATTTGTTTCAAATTTGGGGAATTGATCTCTAAGAACCCGCACACCCACTGGTGCGATCTTACCAATTTCAAGGCTAATTTGTATCGAATTTGGGGTAGAATAGGTAGAGGGGACGATGGGAAATGATGTCCAAGTGGTGAGGGGCTTCAACTCCCTAGAAATTGGCTGGGAGACCATCGGATTTCCATAGCGCCACCAATTGGGTCGCACGGGTCAAGAGACCTGTTTTCCCCCTTTCTCCCCCTTTTCTCCTTTTCCTCCCTTCCTTGGTTTTTGATTGGTCCATCCAATCCCTCTCCACTCTCCTTTCTCTCCTTGCCGCTTCATCTCAGCCACACACATGGCACTCCCATTGCTCCAGATTTTCTGGAGCCTTCCAAATTAATGGGAAAATATCTATTTTGCCCTCCACTTCAATCATTAATAACTTGTTCGTTATAATTTCGTTTCACGAACGATTTTCGTCTACGCACTCATAGGTTCAAACTCTATCCAAATATGTCAAGAAATATGATAAAATATACGAGGATAAAATATGTCCTTGTAAATTTACGTTTAGTCAACGAGGGGCATTTTCCACTTATCGATAAAGTTTTCTACATTTTCATATATGTTAACTTTTCTAGGGTGTTGCAGCATGTCCCAGCTCTCTTCTTTTTCTTGTCTACCAACAAAATAAAAAATTATATTAATCTGCTTAAATATTTAATTTATTAAACAACTAACAAAATTTAGTACGTATTACCTTTCTCAGAACCTTCGCCCTGAACTCTCTTTGACGAAGGGCCACCAGAGTTCGCCATCGCGTATGGAAAAAACAAACAAAAATTGGAATAATAATAATTCAGTGAAAGTAAAGAGTTTTCGGATTGAATTGTGAAGAGAAAGAGTGAAATTGGCTATTTAAAGGAATTCAGACTACTTTGCACGAAGAAACTTTTGTCGCCCAAAACCATGGAGTAAATACCACATTCAACAATTTGACCAAACAACTGACAGAACCTTTGCGTGACGAAAAATTGATCGCGCTTTTTTGGCGCCAAAAATATAGGTAGTTGCGCGTTTTTCTACGAACCTTTGCACAACGACGAGTTTTTTTTCTTTTCTCTTAAGCTACTTTTGTGCGAAGAAACATGGCGTCGCTCAAGATGTTTGTCCCATTAAATTATTTTCGATGGGTTTGAGCGACGGAATGTTACCTTCGTCGCGCTAACCGGTTTTGCACAATGAGTTCTATATCTTCGCATATGGTTTGTTCGCGCAATGGTTTTTCCTACTAGTGTAATGTGACGAGATGAGGGATAAGAAGATCGAAAATAATCAGAGGAAATTGTGTAGGATACGGAAGGTTTATGGTCTGATTTTATCAGCCCTAGGCCAACGCTGGCGATGAGACTTAGAGGTGGAGATGGATTCCTTGGTTGCTGGGGTGGGGTTTGTTATTTCTTTCTCTGTTTTTATTATTTGTTTTTGTTTTTGTTTTTGTTTTTTAGTTTTGATTTTCTTTTTTTCAATTAAGATTTCTATTTTTTTATTCCACGTGCCACAAATTTTGGTGGGTTAAGAAAACTAACGGAAATATGAAAGTATCAGAAAACTAGCCCCTTTATTTTATATATACGCGATTGCTATAGCTCTCGATTTCGGTTTGTTTTTCTCACTCAACGTCACTTTGCATCAAGAATTCTATGTTAATTAGATATCTGCAAACATCACATTGTTCACTGTTCTCCTATGTTAATTCTATCTTATAACTCTCAATTTCAAATTTATTATGTTGCTTCGGAGTATTAAATATTTTGAACTTTGAACTGTTAAATTTTTTATTACAAATACAAAATTTAAATTTAATCATTAAAAACCAAACTATATATTCTATACTCAACATCATAGATTTATAATGTTACTCCGGAGTATTAAATATTTTGAACTTTTAATTGTTAAATTTTTATTACAAATAAAAAATTAAAATTTAATCATTAAAAACCAAACTATATATTTGGTACTTTTACGTTTAGATTCACAAGAGTAAAAGCAAATAGGTTTATTATTTGTACGTGTTGTTTATTCACTTTTTCTCCTGAGATCAAAAATATAGTGGTTATTCACTATTCGATTTTAATATATCTAAATATAAAAAACGATTTTAGATAAACAAAAGGCTTCTAATCAATTGGTTAACTTGAGTACTAACCAAACAAAACTTGTTGAGTAGTGAAGCGAAGAATAAGTGGTCATCTACCCATCGTCATTAGAAAATAATTTCTTGCAGGGATATAAGAAAATTATATCGCGATTGAGACTGTATCTCGATGAAACAATACATCAATGAAAAGTTAGTTAGATAATTTAGTAAATTTTCTTTTATAATTAAACAAAACAGGCCAAAATGCACATCTGAAGCGAGTGGCCTTGCTAAACCCTTAGGTCATCTCCAATCGGGCCAGCCATAAGGTCATAGGCCAAAGAATAGCCCTTTTTGACATAAAACTCATCTTCAATGGAGGTCTTGGCCAAAAATTCTTGGGATTCACTTGCCAAAATCTAGCGTATGGCCAACGAGTTGGTCATCTTTAGCCAGCCAGCCCTTTCAATTAGGCCCAACTAAATTTTTTAATTTTTTAAGATGAAATTAAAAAAAAAAAATTTAATTCTAATTTTTTTTTTCCTATAAATACCTTAGACATTTCTATGCCATGTCTCACATCCTTTTCACCCCTCCATACTATCTTACCTTATTTTATTTCAATTCTTCACATTCTATCTACCTCAAACACTCTTTTCATACACATCCCTCTCTTACCTCTTCCAATAATTTTCAAATGGCCACATCTTCAAGTGGCACTCAAAATATGTCCAGAGGCTTATTTATTTAGCGACAAGTGACACTCAAAATATGTTCGGAAACATTATTTTAGTATGATAATTTAATTCAATTAACCAATAAAATTAAAGAACAAACTTAAAGAAATAAATTATTGGGGGATAAAAAAAATAGCTCCTTTCGGTTGGAGATGGTATATAAATATTGCATATCACTGTTCATTAAAAAATAATTTCTTGTAGGGCTATAATCTAGACAGAGGCTAAACATAGCCTCTTCGATTGGAGATGGCCTTAGTTGCACCCCCTTGGCTAAAAGTTTGCTACTACATGCAGCCTGCTTCTACTTTAACTACTCATAAAGTGTCTAGTGTATGATGGGTGGCAATAGTGCTTTGTTTTAGTGCTGCTTTAGTCAAGGAAGCTTAGTTCAATCAGTTGAAGTTTTGCAGCAGAGGGATAAATTTTCAATCGATTTGCAGGGAAATGAGCTCGATTTTCGAAATTATACGAGAAAATTGTGCTCTATTCCATTCAAATTTCGTCAGAAACTCTTTGAATTTATCGGCAAAACTAAAACTTTCACCAGAAAAACTAAACCCTAGTAGGATGGAACAAAATTGATTTCACTTATTTCTAATGTGACGAGATGAGGGATAAGAAGATGGAAAATAATCAGAGGAAGTGGTGAAGGATAAGGAAGGTTTAAGGTCTGATGTTTCTCAGCCCTAGGCCGACGCTGGCGATGAGACTTTCTCGGTTTTTATTTTTTTTTATTTTTTTATTTTTTTTTATTTTTTTTGTTTTTTGTTTTGATTTTCTTTTTTTCAATTAAGATTTCTATTTTTTTATTCCAAGTGCCACAAATTTTGATGGGTTAACAAAACTAACCAAAGTACGAAAGTGTCAGAAAAAAATAATTAGTATAAAAATTTTAAGTACAATTTTTACGAAACTTGAGAGTAATAATATTTTATATATACACGAATGCTATAGCTCTCGCTTTCGGTTTGTTTTTCTCACTCAATGTCACTTTGCTCATCATGAATTCTATGTTAATTAGATATCTGCAATCATCAAATTGTTCACTGTTCTCCAATGTTAATTCTATCATATTGCTCTCACTTTCAGATTTATTATGTTGCTTCGGAGTATTAAATATTTTGAACTTTTAACTGTTAAAATTTTTATTACAATTAAAAAATTAAAATTTAATAATTAAAAACCAAACTATATGTTCTATACTCAACATCATAGAGTTTTTTGTGCTTTTTCTTTGTAGTTGAGAAGCATCCATGCCCTTTTTCATGTAGTTGGGTTAAAAATATGGAAACTTTAACGAAAATCTCATGATACTATTCACTTTAACGAAAAATCATATTTTCACACTAAAAAGTTAATCAAGTTACTATTCATTTTATCCTTTATTTTGTCCTTATCATTAAAACTCAAAGTTTTCAAGTCATTTCTTTAGTTTTTCTTAAAAATATAGCAAGAGAGATGCTATTCACACTCTTAATTTGTCATTCACATGTTCTTCCGCAAGTATTTTAAAATTGCTAAAATGTTGAATCTAGAGTACAAGATCATCTACCAAAACATATGATGGGTTCATTTTAACTCGATGCCTCTTCGTGCTGGCTGCAAGAAATTCAAATCACAGTGCTTCTCAGAGTTTCCACATCAAATATATTTACTAGTGGAATATATCGACCTTATCGTCGCCGAGGCTTTTCTTTCTAGCGATACGTGGCCTGAACTTAAGCTGAACCGCTAATCTTTTTTGGCCTAGCAAAGCTAGCTACTATCTTGATAACTAAGTAGATTTCTAGGGTTAGGTTGTTTGGTGGAAGCGACACTTTGAGAAAGGATAAAACCAGAGGGAGATTTGCAGACGCACATTCTAAAGATAATGATATTAGTAGACACGGTAGTCAGAAATGGTGGGCCATCCTTTGCATGTGGGCTTGTCTGGTGTTCTTGGACCTAACCCTAGCCAGCTACCAGATTCTCCAGGAATATTTTTGTGCATCTACATGCGAATCTCAAGTCTTTTAAACTCAGATGTTCCGGTACTTTTTACCTTTGGATTCGCAAGAGTAAAAGCAAATAGGTTTATTATTTGTGTGTGTTGTTTATTCACTTTTCTGTTAAAAAAATAGTAGTCACTCATTGTTTGATTTTAATCTATTTAAATAATGAAAAAACGATTTTATATAAACAAAAGGCTTCTGATCAATTGAATAACTTGAGTACTAAACCAAACAAAACTCGTTCGGTAGTGAAGCGAAGAATAAATGGTCATCTGCCTTTTTATTCCATCGCCATTAGGTTCTTTAAGTTGGTCCTTATTTTTATGTAGTCTTAGTATCTATGTTACTACGTAATTCATTTGGATGAAGAAAACAAATCTCTTAAACCAACCGGTACGAGCTTTACTGCAGATGAGTTAAGCAAAAAAACATGCAATTGATTTTTTTCGTTCCTATCTGGTGCTTGTATTTTCATGATCAAGTTGTTTTGATTCTGATTCGTTAGATTTTGTAAACAATAATGATAAGAATTCACTTCGTTCCTATTTTTGTTGTAGATAGTTTTTTATTTTTTATTTTATAGAACCAGCTAGTGGTTTCTACACGGCAGTCCACCTTTCTGAGAGCCGGAAAGGCTCACAGAGGCATTTTAGTCTCTCTCTAACCACCATCGTGTAATTCACCAATATCAGAAATCGATGCCAAAATGGTCCGTATGGATGGTTAGTAAACATAGCATAGTTTAATCTGAATGACTTCTTCCCGTACCAATTCCTTCATTTTGTTCATTCTCAAGTTAGCCCGTACTTTACTTCATCATTTTCACTTCTTAGTAAGTAAACTGTACAAGTTTTGCCAACCCAAAACAATGAGTTCCAAAATCGGGGGTGCTTCTCTAGTGCACATGCGTAAATGCACGCACATTTTTTGTTAGCCGTTAGATCAACCTCAACTGTTGATGTTAATGAGCCCAATGATTCTTGGGCCCCAATGATTGTGGCCATTGTCCAAAAAACTTGTCTTTCAGTCTCATTTCTTCCTTTTGCTAGGCTTCTGGGCCTTGCTTATTCTTGGGTTAGAAGACTAATGAGCCCAACCTGGATGTGCGGCCCAATTCATTGACCGTCCCCGATATCCATGGTGTGCGGAGAAATTCTTTGGTTTTCTGAATGTTTGTTGAAACATTAGTTTCTGCATGCAGGAAATGTAACTGCTTATTAGAGCCCATGCGGTTTGGAATTGTCTGTCAGTTTTGAGTTTCAGAGTCCTACCTGCGTAGTTCTAAAGCATGCAAATCCTTGTTGACATATTAACTTTATTAAAGGATTTTTATCACAAATGATCCATGAAACTGACACAACTCGTCAAAATAATTCTTTATATTGAAAATAAATGTAACACTTGAATTTAGGTGCTGCAAATCAATATAGTCTTCCATCACAATTCTGTCAGAAATTCTGTTATGTGATAGTGTGTCATATATTTAAGTCCCACAAGTCTATTTAAATATCGCCACGTGAATTAATCATAAAAAACTTTTAAGAAAAAAATAAGCAGTTTGTCATTCATCTCCCACTCAAATGCGAAATGAAAAGAACAAGTTTGTTTATAATTTTATCTCCATTGAGTTAGCTTCCTGCAGCTTCTCTTTTTCCTAGCTTGCATATTGTTATTTTCCTTCCTATTACGTGAACTGCATAAGGGAAGATTTTTATTTCATGATTCTATTTACCCTTGAATTAATCTAACCGTCTTCATTAAAATGTTCCTCACCGGACCCCATTTTTAGGTCCTTACGAGAGCATTGCTGCTTTTATCATATCTAGATCAGAAATTTATACGATATTATAAATGTGCGAAGATAAGTGTTTTACCAATAAAGCTATAACCTTCAGCTCAAATGTCGCATAGACTCACACTTCATAAACAGTACAAGTATACAAATAATGAAGGATAAATCTTTATTTACTACCTCATGTTTCGTGGTTTTCAACATTTAATACATCAATTTTTTTTCGTCCCAGAATCATACCAAAAGTGTAAATTTTAGGACAGTCTCATACATCCGTTAGTTAAATTGTTAACCATGTCGTTAACTGATGACATGGCGACTATGTGGACCACATGTCATTAAGGGATTCACGTGCAAATTAAAAAGTAAAAAAAAATATTTAAAGAAAAAAAAAGAGGGTAAAACCCAGATCGTCACCCCAAAATCCACCCGCAACCACTTCCCTCCCCATTGCGCCTCCATCCCCTCCACCCCTCACCCACCGACGCCCTTCCCTGATACCCACACAACATAACCCATTTCATCCTCCAATTTTATCAAGACACCCACCACCCCAGCCACACCCACCACAGTTTCCAACCATGGCAGCTCAAATTCGACAGAACCCAATATACAAAACAATCAAAAACAAAATTTGGTTTTAAGTTTTAGAGTTCACAATCCAAAATTCACAGATTACACTAACAATATTTCAACAAGAACAAGAAAAAGATTCAATTCTACACAACTCAAGAGAAATTACAAAATACAAATAAAAAATTAAATCTTGGGTTTTAGATTATAAGCTCAAAAAAAAACTCAAAAGTGATAAACCATACCGTTTCCTGCTCTCAATGATCTTTTGGCGTACAGGAAACTTGAACTTGGCACGGCGGAGGGCCTCGGCAGCATGGCTCTTTTTGCTTTCCTTGCAGTGAACAGAGAGCAGCACCTGCCCAATAGCAACCCTAGCGCAAGTCCCAGGCGGCTTCCCGAAAGCTCCGCACATACCAGTCTGAAATCTATCGGCTCCGGCGCACGAAAACATCTTGTTGATTCGGAGGACGTGGAAGGGGTGAACCCTAACCATCAGGTGGAACGTATCCTTTCCGGCGAACTTGGTCATGTACTTGTTGCAGGGATTTGCGCCGCCTTGAGAGCCTCGCTGGAAAATTTTCCTTCTCCCAGGAGACGAGCTAGAGTCAGATCGAGCGAGAAATCACAAAGAGAGAGGGGCAAAGCAATGGAGAAGAAGCAGAGCAAACCAATAGAGCTGTTAAACACGATGGTATCTGGAGATTAGTGGACCATAGGTGGTGGTGGAGTTGGAGGAGGAGGGCGACGGCGACGGCGGGATTTTTGGGAGGGATGATATGGGGGATGAGAGAAGGTGGGATGGAGGCGCAATGGGGAGGGAAGTGGTTGCGGGTGATGGGGGTGGGAGGCTGGGCACGGGGGGAATTGGGGAAGACGATATGGGATTTGCCTTTTTTTTCTTTTTTCTTTTTTTTTTTTAACTTTTCTTTAAATTTTTTTTTTTAATTTTTAATTTCCACGTGGACCCCTTAATGACACATGGCGTCTAGTCATTATCCACATAGGCGCTACGTCATCAGTTAATGGCAAAGTTAACAGTTTGACTAACGGATGTATAAGACTGTTCCAAAATTTATACTTTAGGTATGACTCTAAAATGAAAAAAACTTGATGCACTAAATGTTGAATACCACGAAAAACATGAGGGTGGTAAATAAAAATTTATCCAATAATGATTACAAACAAAAGCATATAAATAATTAGAAAAATGGAAACATAAAACAAGAGAGACTATTGTTATTTATAGTTAGAAACATAAAACTAATTACGCTATTAACATTTCAAAAAAAGTGAGTCTCCTATATAACGATAGAGTTTACCACTATGAATCTATGAGATATGTGGTAAGTAATGTACGTAGTTGAGTCTTTGCGTTCAAGTAGCATTATCTTGACAAATAAAACACAGCATTATTGAGAAGAAAAATCACATAATTTAGTTAATATCTACATGCGATGAAGGAGAATGAAAATTCGTTGTTAACCATGTGTTCAATGTTTGAACAAAATTACATGCAAGATAGCCCAATCCATTATTCCCATTCCATGCATCCACAATTAACCAACTATAGTATAGTGTCACATAGCCCAACTCTTTATGCGAATGTTCAAATTTATTAAAATTTAACTCACTATAAATTGTTGAATCTAGATTCTCCTCGTGCTCACTCTTCCCAACTTATAATCATGCATAGATCATTAGAAATTCGAAGATTGTAATGAGTTATCAGGACATATATAGAAAGAAAAATTAGATTTACAAAATGAACAGAGGCCAGAGTTTGTGACACCGGCAGCATAGTGCGAGTCAAAGGAAAAAAAATGGATTCATGATAAAAAATAAAAAAATAAAAAAAAAGCATCTTCAACGCAGAATTTTGTAAATAAAAGCTTAGGAAGACGATCTAGACAAAATGGATGTGGGAGCTTTGGTTAAGTTTCATGTACCGTGGATTGTGAATGTGTAGCTAGTATACTGTTTCTAGTTATTCCTGTGAGAAATGGAAGCAAATTTACCGTTGAGTACATGTGGCACCTTGCTAACGGTACGCCACAATCGGTCTTTCATCAATTATGTGCGTCCAATGGCTTCATGTGCGCCAGTTGGACGCATGGAAATAAATCATTTATGCATAAATAGATTACTCACATTCATTGATGAAGCTACAAAGGAGCGAGAAGAAGCGACTGCCTCTTCGCTCGTCGGAAATGTCCATTGAAAGTGAGAATTTTGCCCTTCTGATTGGATTGTAGCCTTGTAACTTGTAAGGACCACCTGATGAAATTCCACGCGGAAAACCTATATTGATTGTAATGTGCTTGATATAACCAATTTTTTCTTCTAGTCTCATCTAAAAAGAAAATTATAAGAAAATAAATATCAAAAATTTATTGTAAAGTTAAATGGAATTTTATAAGATATTTTGATTTAAACTAGGAGAAATATAAAATTTTATATTTCATTTTTTATTTTTCTGTGCTAATTGGTAAAGGTTTTCAATGAATATAAGCCTTTGGAATATATTTTTTGTGCTAAGTGGTAAAATCATTTTTTATTTTTCTGTGCTAAGTGGTAAAATTTTATAAATATAAGTCTTTGTGCTATTAATAAAATCTTTCAGAATATATTTTCTACATTAGGTTAGAGTGTCAAGTTAAAGAGAAATTCTAAGTAGAATTGTTTTGTTGAAGAAATTCAGTAGAAGTCAACAATGCATTACAAGATGGTTGCGGTGTCATGCCTTAAAATATATAATTAAGGACTAATCATTGTGATTGTTTACATGGGTACTATACCATGTTTTCAGGACGTGAAGCCACGTTGGTAACAATTGTAACTTGTTTATATTGATAAATTATGAACGACATTAATATTGTTTACTATCTAAAAAGATTTCATTGCCTACAATTTTTTTCTAACCTTTTACACTTTTTTTCTCCCTCCCCCTGAAAATTCTTAGCTTCGCCACTGCCCACATTTATTGGTTTATTTGATAGTGAGTTTGAAGAATGCTAGCATAAATTTAGAATCGAATCCTCCCAACCCTAGATTGGTCGAAACATGAAAGCACACTTTTGGCTATCAGATGATGCTTCTCCGAAAGATTTCTTGAGTAACAATGCATGCTTATAGTTAATGCTTATTTAGAAGCGTGTAGTGTTTCCTGCTTGGCATCTTGGGGATATTTGTATCCTTCAAGAGTCTTTGTCGTGTATGTTTCATAACATAATTCGCCGTAAAAATTGTGTTCCTACACTACACGTTACAATCAAAGTCGAGTAAAATACATAATGGGTGCAATATCTAAAAGATTTGTATTGGTTACGCTAGAATATGCAAACGACAATATATCGATGCTCTCCAAGTCTCAATAGGTTCACCATACTTGCATAAAAATAAAACAGCCGAAAGCGATATCTCCTCTCTTGTATGGGGCCTTTGAGCCCCAACCAAAATCCAACATATCCAACAACCAAATGTTCAATGGTTTCATAGTTGCCGTCCTTACTTCTCAATGTTTTTCTCTCTCTTGCAATTTACCTTTTTTTTATTTATTTATCTTAAACAAACGATATTATTCACATTAAAGGAAGATGATATATTTAGCCTCATAATAGGCTAGCAATAATGTGGTTCAAATTCATCTTTGACGATAATCGAACCTAAAACATCTCACATACAAGTAAAGAGGAATACTACTAAACCGTAATACTAAGTAGGTGCAATTTACTTTATTTAAACACACAAGTTTACCCAAACAATTCTCACCATAATTTTTTTTTAAATGTTTATGTAATTGACCAAAATGAAGGGCACCATTTTTTCTATCAAGTTAACTTTATTTTCCTTTGTAGTCAAACTTGAGGACGGTTAGATCAATGGGTAACCAAAATTATTAGCTGTGGACCAATATTTGTCTCCGTGTGGACAATGTTGGTTCCCCCAATGCCATAAAGTGGGAAGAGTTTTCTATCCTCTCGCTTTCTTTCTTTCCTACTTGCTTGCCTGTGTTTTTGGTGTGAAAAGTATAGGGAAGATATGTAGAATGGTGATTCTATACAGCTAGCAATGAGCATGACATAGCATTTCATTGTGGCACCCATGAGATGAGATCTTTCGAAGGAACTTTTGCAGAAATTCAATTCTACGATGCTTTAAAGTATCTTATAGTCTGAAATTTTAACTGTTAGATCTTGATTATTATATTTTTTACTAAAGATTTAACGATTAAAAATTTCATAATACAAACCTACGGTGCGTCAAACGCTATAGAAAATTTGAAAATTTTGTGTGCATTTTAAGAGAGAGAGAGAGGAACATCACATGAAACCCAAAATGACAAGGTATCAAGCAAAGTGAAAGGAGAGAAAGAACAAAATAAGTTGGGATGATATAAAGTATGGTATATATCTGTTACAGTAATCGAATCACCTTTTTGTCTTCCATTACTGTAAAACTTTGAAGACAAATCAAAATGTACAGCAAAACTTTCATGTCACGTAGCTTGGAAACAGATCACAGGCATCTTCATCCCCTGCTAATGGATATATACTTTACTTTCTTCTACACTAATTATCTTTATCGTCTTACAAAATTGTAGGTTCTTTTAACACAATACAGTAATGGCATATGTGTTTTCTTGTTCTTTTGTTTTCAAATGAGAAATGATCTCCGTATTCTCGTTTTTTTTTTTTTTTTTCTTTTGTACTCATTTCTTTATATTATTTAATTTATTCAATCTAACAACTTTAAAAAAGAAAAAAAAATGGAAGAAATAAGAGATAATACTTATGATATAGACTCCTTTTGCATTTTTAGTGGGAATTTTAGATGCCTGCTTGGTCTCTCTCAATCATTTTCGGTTCCAAGTGTAGCATGCATTTTGTGGAAAGAGACATAATTTATCCTACCAATAAAAAAATCTAAACAATAAGTGGTTGAATAATGCAATCTAAAACATGACTTCTACATAATTCAGTTTTTCTTTCTGCATTTTCATGTTTATTTTTGTCTTTAGGCTCAATTTGTTTAATTTACAAATAAAAACTAAATGGGATTGTGCAAGAAGATAAAATTGGTATAGAAATGACTTCTCATCAATTTAAGAAGAATATTCACATAGAATGGGGTTCATCGTCACTGTGTTTTCCCAATTCGATAATACAATACTACGTGTAAGTTTTCTTCCACACGACATTGTCTTATTAAACTAGAACGTCACATAATGGTAAACTGGTATCATACAAATTGTTCTCCATATATGAGACTCATGTTTGAATATGTAATTTTTCTTCAACAGTATGATATTACTTAGACCTGGTTTGGTACTGAGGTGATTCTGAAAAAAGTTGCTATCAAAAAAAGCTGGGAGCTGTTTTTGTGTTTGGTAAACACTCAGCTTCAGCTTTTTTTCACAGTTTTGGATGAAAAAAAGCCAAAAACAAGAAGCTGCAAAACCTAGCTTTGAAAAACCGACTTTTTTTCACATCTGTTTTACATAAAAGTTTACCAAACACTCTAATACTGCTTTTTTTTTCTTTTCAAAAGCACTTTTACAAAAAAGTTTACCAAACACTCTGCTGCTTTATTTCACAGCTGCTTATTCTCACAGCACAGCAGAAGCAGCTTTTTTTCAAAGTACAGCAATACCAAACCAGCCCTTAGTAGTATAAAAAATAAACAGTAAAGATTGACGGTATCATTTTTTATGGTAAAAAGATTGTCTGTAACATTTCTTTTCGTAAAAAGATTGACTGTAACATTGATTTTAAGAAACCCAACGGTAAAAATTGTCTAAAAAGCCGAAGTAGTTAGTTAGCTAAACTACCGAACAAAAATTCTATGACATGGTGAACCCATTGCTAATCATCACAAATCTATTCCCTTTTACAAATGGAAGCACCCAATTTGACCTAAAAAACTGAGGGCAGTCAAGCAGATGCCAAAACCAAGCAAATAAGAAATAAACAGTGACTAAAACACACACACACAACTGCCACACCAATTCAAGCAACGAATCACATGATTCACAAGATTTCTGATAAATTCTGCATCCCAATTAGGCCTGGCAAAAAGAGTCATATTTGTCGTGTTCGTGTCATTTTCATGTAAGATCTATTATTTTAATTTTTTATGTCACATCACATCCATTATCTTAACGAATTCTTAGAAAGTCTGGTTATTTTTACCCAATATTTTCGTGTCACACCATCTCTCTCCCCCCTTTTTTTATTCTGACAATTCCAAAGCTTCCTCAGCGGAGTCATCAACAAAAGGAGGAATTTTTTATTATGATGCGAACACGGATGATACATTATATGTTTTTATATAATTATAAGAAATTTTATTTTTTAAGTTATTAATATTTTAACACACAAATCTCATCATTGTATAATAACAAATGGTGTAATATTTCGTGTGCGGATCACATTAAAAAATCTCTCGAAGAGAGGGAGAGTCTGAAAAACCCAAAAACCCCATCCATCTCAAAAACCTCATAAACCCCCAGCGTTTGGTTTCATCACCCCAAAAAAAGCCAAGATCTTTAGGTCTCTCTCTCTCATGTCTCATCTGCTGTTGAACGATCTTTTTCTCAGTCTCCTCTAATTGCTCCTCTTTTTTCCATCTTTTTTTAACTTCTGATGCATTTCGTTTACACCGCCATTTTTAACTTTCTCTGTCATTACCCAAAAGAAAAATGAAAAACCCAAAAACTTCATAATTTTGATTAATTTTCGTACCAATCTCTGAAACAAAAGGACAACAATGCAAACATAAGCCTTGACAATTTATATATTTTTTTTCTTTCCAATTTTTCAATATTTGATGGCAGCTGCGGCAACCCCAACAACAACAACTACTAGTAGCGCTAACATTACTGACCTCCATTCCCACACGAACCCAAGCAAAACCAGAGCTAAACACCGCAGGTGCCGCGACTCCACCACCCTATCTTCCCCACCTGCCGCCGCCGCCGCCCCACCCAACCCTGCTCGAAAGCTCGGCCCGCCCACCATTGTCTCATCCGAGAACACCTGGTGCTGTTTCGCCTCAAAAGACTCGAAACCCATCTCCGCCAAGCCACGCCTGGCGCAACCCATTAACCCTGATCATATACCCGACCCGGTTCAGACATACCCATCTGGGAAATTGCCTTCTTCTTCGCCGTCCTCGTTCCGGATCCGATTCGCGCCGGGTAGTCGCTCTCCGGTCATGGATTTTACTCCGGCGTTGACAAATGGCCATTCTGGTCAAAGAGATTCGTTTAATTCCAGCTTCAGCAGGTTCAATTCAATGCTCACGGCCGGGTTATTGAACCCCATGTCGCCGCCGCTGCAATCCGATAAGACGACACTGTCCGAAATAATGGCTAACGAGCCGGAAATGGCCCAACCGAGATTCCCGATCCACCAGAACGGCGTCGGTTCGTCAAGCGGGCGCAAAACCCATGTGGGTTTGGTTCAGGACAAGCAGGCGTTGATGATGCAGCGGGTTTCCGATCTGCTGACGGAGAATCGGAGTCCCGGGAACCAGTTCAACGACCCGTCGAGCAGTGACATTAAGCTCACTCTTAGCTCCAAAGATGGGTTCAGCGTATCGATGAATGTGCACCGGCAGATACTCGTCGCGCACAGTCGATTCTTCGCGGTGAAGCTCTCGGAGAGGTGGGTCAAGCAACAGAGGATGACGCTGTCGTCGTCGCCGCCGTACAATGTGGAGATTGCAGACTGTGATGACGTGGAGGTTTATATCGAGGCCTTGAGGTTGATGTACTGTAAGGATCTGAGGAGGTGGCTGATGAAGGAGGATGTTCCTAAAGTGCTTGGAATTTTGAAGGTAAAGTTTGAATTCTTATGGTTTTTGTTTTTGAAGTTTCTATTTTTCTGTGGTGTTACAGCTAACGATTGATTGCTTCAAAAGTGTAGCTAGGTAGATAATTAGAATGGAAATAGATTAAAATCCATTTTTTCGATTCGAAAAAAAACCCAGTTGTTCGAATTCAATGTTTGTTCGTTCTTTCTTAATTTTGACTTTCGATTAGTTATAGCAAGCAAAAAAGGAAATGCAGGTTATGGGAATGATGGCATTGTGGGTGTTCTGTGTACTTTAGGTTTCGGCAGCAATTGGATTCGATGCCGGTGTTTTATCTTGTTTAGAATACTTAGAAGCTGCCCCATGGGCTGAGGATGAAGAGGAGAAGGTGGCATCACTCATGTTTGAGCTCCGCCTCGAAGGCAACGGAGCAGGGGAAGTACTCAAGAGGATCTCTGTCGAAGTTGCCAATGGGGCTGAAGAGGGTAACAACAATGAAGAAGTTCTTGTAAAGCTTCTGCATGTGGTTCTTGAGGGCAAAGATGAGAAGGCCAGACGTGAGATGAAAGGATTGGTATCAAAGATGCTTCGTGAGAATTCATCTCATAATGATCTCCGGAAAGAGTCCTTGTACTCGGCTTGTGACGGGTGTTTGCAATTGCTTCGCCACCATTTTTCTCGGGCAGTAGAGTCAGACTTGCAAGACGTGGGTCAGATTGCAAGGCAAGCGGATAATTTGCATTGGATTTTGGATATTTTGATTGACAGACAAATGGCTGAAGAGTTCTTGGCAACATGGGCATCGCAAACTGAATTGTCTGAGGCGCATTCTAAAGTGGCTGCAGTTCATAGATACGAGATTAGCAGGGTTACTGCTCGTCTCTTTGTCGGGCTGGGAAAGGGGCAGCCATTGGTTTCCAAGGATGTGAGGTTCTTGCTTTTACGTACGTGGTTGGTCCCTTTTTACGATGATTTTGCTTGGATGAGGAGGGCGTCGAAGGGCCTGGACAGGCACTCAATTGAGGATGGTCTAAGTAACACAATCCTCACCCTGCCTTTAGCATGGCAGAAGGAAATTTTGCTGGCCTGGTTTAATCGGTTCTTGAACTCCGGTGAAGATTGCCCTAATATACAAAGAGGATTTGAAGTTTGGTGGAGGAGGGCCTTTTGGAGGCGGAATGACGAGCAGGAAAGACCACGGCCATTACGGACTACAACTGCAACCATGGAAGACTCATAGAACTTAACAATTACACAATGCCGGAAAAATGGTGCTCTTACGTCTGTCTCGTGCTCTCTCTTTACCTTGTGCCGATGGCTATACTCTCATTTGTTCTTAATTTTGGTTGTCTTTTGATCTTCTTAATTTCGAAACCAAGGCGGGAAGCCCCTTATGGCGTATTTGGCTTTCAGGTTGGTGCATGATGTATTAGTTTGACTGGATGTGTACCTAAGGTTTAGTTTGGGAAGATGATCGTGTTCATATTTTTTGGGATAAAAATCGGAAATTGCTTTGTTTTGTTCGGTTTCGTACTTAATTTGGACCTGTGCTCTCTCCCTCCAATTTGTTTATTTATTTACTTTTTTTTTTTAACAAACGATTTTATTCATTGCTTATCTTCTTAGCTCAGCTACATTGAGTATTTATAAAACTAAGAATACAAATTTATCTTAGTATGAAATTTGAAGGTATTTTGTTTTTTTTTTTGTTTGATAAACTCGTCTTATTAAGGTTCAGGTCTCGAGTTCGGGGCAAAAGTGTTAACGGGATACAAAATATAATCATATTAAAATTTGAATAGTGTTATTCACACATAAACCGCAGAGTCTGAAGTCTCGATAAAAGTTTGAGAAAAGGGCCGCCTGCCATGCATGTAAATTGTGGGGAAAGTTGATTGACCTCTTTTTAATTGAACAAAGTTTGATTGACATAATCCTAGCATCATAAGATTATAAAATGAGCATGTAAAAGAGTCAATAGCCACACACGAGAACGTGTAACAATTCATGCATGTGGCAAGAAGCTAGTTGTATATTGAAAGAGAAGATAAAAAGGATGAAATTTTTGTAATTTCAGCAATGCCCGTCCCTTCGTCTAACTATTGAAGAAGATAATTAAGAAACATAATGGCTTATGCTATGTTAATTTTATTTTTATGTTTGGGTAAAAAATGTTAATTTTGTTTTCATTATCCGATGACATGCTCTTTTTCGACATTTCAAGTCAGCTACATGAAAACAGGGTACAGCTGCTTCCTGCTTCCATATGTGTGTGTTTGATGTAATTGCTAATAATTCACCACCCTATAAATTTTCTTAGGAGTGAAAAAAATAGTCTTAAGATAAGTGAGAGATCTTTAGATTCGATTCTCGTCATTTAGTACTACGGTCTAGTGGTATTCCTCTTTACTTGTAAGTGAGAGATCTTAGGTTTGATTATCGCTAAAAGTGAATTTGAACGATATTATTGATAGGCCATTGTGAGGTTTAGTCAACTCCCCCACCCCTTATCCCATCTCCAAACCATAGGATAAAGCTTAAAGTATAAGCTTTAAACCAACCCCCCCCCCCCCCCCCCCCCCCCAAAAAAAAACCATCTCCAACCATTGGGCTAAAATAAGCCCTAAGGACCCACCAAACTGTCATATTTCAAACGTTTTTTTATTTGTTACTTATAATTTAACAGCTATAATCAAATGAGATCAAATCTAATGGTAAAAAAAAGATTTGACAGCCCAAAATTAAATCTAATGTCTAAAATAATTTAAATCAAATTTAACTTAAAACTTTATAAATACCTATGTATTTGTATGATTTTTAATTACTTATCGGAATTTAAATAGTTTTAGATTAAAATGTTCATAAAATAAATTAGGTTAAAATCATTATTTAATAATTTTGGGCTAAAATTTTAAGCCATAAAGGTTAAAGAAAAAAAAAAACAGTTTCTGGCTTATAGCTTAAATTTTTAAACTTTATCTCTGAGGGTTGGAGATGGTTTTGGTGTAGATGGTATCTTTTGTTCAAAAGATAATATGTAATATATAAGGATGATCATTGTGCTTAACAAGGGGATGTAGCTCAGATGGTAGAGCGCTCGCTTAGCATGCGAGAGGTATGGGGATCGATACCCCACTTCTCCATTTTTTCTATCATATTTTTTTCCATTTTTCCCAATCAAATCAGCAAAACTCCGGCCCACTGACAGATAATATTAAAAACAAATTCCATTCAACTCTACTTCTGTAACCGGTTTGCTTCCTTTGTCATGTTTGATTCCCACAATTTCATAATATCAATGCTAATCGTGTTTCATATTTACAAATTTTTTACATTTCGGGTCACAATATTATACTTATTTGAGTGTCCTTGCTTGAACTTCTTTGTAAAGATTGAAGCTCTACAGAATTTGTTCTTTACTACCATGTCAAAGTGAAAGGAGAAAAAATAATGTTGGTACGGAAAAACAATGTGAAAGTTTACTTGCAATTCCATATACCAAAGAATATCTACAGCAGTTAGCATATCATCAAGGGTGTTGTTGATTTTTTCATGTATCAGCTCCAAGGCTAACGGCTGCGCGATTACCATCATCGTCACCATTAGCGAAGTGGGTGAAGAAGGAATTTAGCATCGGGCAATCGTAGTTCAGCTCCCCAGGTTTTGCATATTTTTGCCTTAAATCAGAAACCAACGAGGTAACCAGAATTCAGGGTTAGAGTGCTAAATAGAAGTAATGAGAACTCACTGTAAAGAACTTCCGAAAAAAATGAAAAGATTTGGTTTTCTAGATTTTACCATTCTTGATCAACGAGCATTTCATCTGTCATTCCAAACTGTCTTAGCTCCTCTTCAGTGTGGTGCATTAACAAGCTGTACCTGCAGATATTAGAGAGTGCGAGATGGAAAATGCAACGGATTCAGTTTACTTTCCTCTGCCACGGAAAATAGATTTCTCCGTGTATGTTAGGATAGTTGGCCAGGGCAGTGTCCCCGCCTCGTTGCAGTTAATTTGAATTCGCCTCTTTGTAGGTAATATTGGTTAGAATATCGTCTTGTCACAAACATAGATTTCTATTTTCTACAATGCAGTAGAGGAGTAATACCTTCCACCATAGCCTCTTTCCATGACAACCATGCCTCCATTACCAAAGTTATTCAGCCTCTCAAATTGCTCCACTGTCCATTTGTACCATCTCATGAGGAACACTCTAAGCGTTAGACCATGTGAAACTAGCACCAAGTTGATGTTTGGATTTCTCTCGCCCGGTGGCTGAAATCGTCCTATATCGATATCTGATCTTAGTGTTTCTCTAAATCCTGCTCAAGTCAAGTACACTTCATTGTCTCAAAACTTCTTGGTCGAATTCAAAGTGATCAGTAAGTGAAAAACTACATGGAAACTATACCTGTAATCCTATCATAAACATCAGCTGCAGATTCCCCATTAGGAAACCGATAAAAGAAACGCCCATAAAGCATGCGAATCGCTTTCTCTACTCTCATCTTCTCCCTATCCTGAAAATTCCCTTTTCATGGGAGAATGTCACAAAATCCAAATCACTTCAAATTTCATGGAAAAAGAGATAAACATAGATACTAGGGGCACATACCGAAATCCTGCTCTCTAAGCCGAGGCTCTACTCTCATGCCGGCGATTCTTGAGCGCTCAAATGCTCTACCCAAACCCTTCAATGTTTCGACTGTCCTTCTATAAGGAGATACATAAAAGTAGACCTTCCAATTATGCGCTTTGTCCCCCTCAATCATCTCCCTTATCCTCCTCCCACAATCCTCAGCATCAGCCAACCCCTTCTCTGTCAGTCCAATCTTTGGATCAGAAATTCTTGTATAAGCACTCTCATCTACATTTCCTTCACTCTGCCCATGTCGAACCAAGATTATCCGGCGAGGCCTAGGAGGTGGAGATTTCGAACCACTAGCTGACCTTCCATGCAAATGCTTTTCGGGAAAGCTAGACAACCCATTATCAGAATGCTCAACTGTCCCATTATGGTTCACACGGCATTGGATTGTGTTGAAACTAAGCACCCCATTTTCTAGTGGCTTACGTTTAGGTGAACCGGACAGAAGTGTGAGAGAAAGATTTGAATTTCTTGGAAAGCAAGAATTGTAACACAAGCAAGCAGAGAAGCAAAATTGAGCCATTGCCATGACAACTAATTTCTTGCTTGCAAATTCCAGGCAAGTAGACCTCTGAGCCTCAAAATGTCAAATAAAACAGTTTTAGATTTTTATTCTGAGAAATGATAACTGCACACCAATTTTTTTTTATTTAAAAAAAAAAAACCATCTGTTATCATTTTTTTTTTTTTTTACGGAGGAGGTTTCATGCTTTCCCATCTAGCAATGTCAATCAAATGCCAATTTTCAAAGTGCTTCATGTACTTGTGTTTTATGTGGTGCAGATGGGGAGGGGACCCTTTGCATGTTTTGTTATGTTGTGAGAGGTTGATTGGTAGACACAAAAGGGCATGATGAACCGACTAAATTCTGGAAATAATGTTAGGTGCTTCCTTCCTAGCAAGGATTTTTTGTCTTTGTACTGGAGGGGACCAATGTGCATGGTGCCTTTGGGTCCCAGTTTATATGTCTTCTGGGATGAGTTTTTGATGACTAGTGTTAGTCATGCTTAAGGTTACATCCAAAACAGTATATCCTTTTTTATTCTTGAAAATTTCGAGGTGAAGGAAAGATTTTTTTTTTTTTTTTTTTTTTTTTTTTTTTTTTTTGTGAAATGTCATATGAACTTTATGTATTTTTCAATTTAATATATGAATTAATATTTTAAGTGATTTGTCATATTAATTTTTTGAAATCATTAATATATCATTTTACTCTAACTCCATTACTCATTCTATCCAAAATAAGTTTGTGCTCACGGTTATTTCGAACTTTTAGACCCTTTTCACATTTTCTTTTATTTCTTTACTTTTATACAAAAATATATGTACATTAGGAGTTGGGAAATAAACTGGTTTGAACTTTTAATCTCCTTTTTACAAGTTATCTACTTCTCTTAGCACGAACCTAAAAAATTTAGCTAGTAAAAAAACATATCAAATTTGTTTCAAAAACTTATGGTGAACTACTAAAAAAATACATTAGGCTCACTAACATGGAGTTTAACAAACTTTGAGAATTCAATGTGATCAATCGTGTCCATTTAAGAAAAGGGAATTGAAATGTTCAAAATACCCTTTGAAAATAAATTATGTGCCAGGTATGTGACATCCCACATCGTCAAGGGGAGTGATCCTTATATGTATATTCTCATCTCTACCTAGCATGAGGCCTTTTGGGAGTTCACTGGTTTCGGGTTCCATCGGAACTCCGAAGTTAAGCGAGTAGCGCGCGAGAGCACTCTCATGATGGGTGATCCACTAGGAAGTTCTCGTGTGAGTTCCCAGAAACAAAACTGTGAGGGTGTGTTGGGGGCCCAAAGCGGACAATATCGTGCTATGGTGGAGTCGAGCCCAGGAAGTGGTCCCTCCCGGGTCGGGATGTGACAATTTGGTATCAGAGCCTAACCCTGGTCGTAGTGTGCCGACGAGGACGTCAGGCCCCAAAGGGGGTGGATTGTGACATCCCACATCGCCCAGGGGAGTGATCCTTATATGTATATTCCCATCTCTACCTAGCACGAGGCTTTTTGGGAGTTCACTGGCTTCGGGTTCCATCAAAACTCCGAAGTTAAGCGAGTAGCGCACGAGAGCACTCCCAAGATGGGTGACCCACTGGAAAGCTCTCGTGTGAGTTCTTAGAAACAAAACTGTGAGGGTGTGCTAGGGGCCCAAAGCGGACAATATAGTGCTACGGTGGAGTCGAACCCGGGAAGTGGTCCTGCTCGGGTCGGGATGTGACAATTTGGTATCAGAGCCTAAACCTGGTTGTAGTGTGCCGACGAGGATGTCTAGCCCCTAAGGGGGGTGGATTGTGACATCCCACATTGCCCAGTGGAGTGATCCTTATATGTATATTCTCATCTCTACCTAGCGCGAGGCTTTTTGGGAGCTCACTGGCTTCGGGTTCCATCGAAACTCCGAATTTAAGCGAGTAGCGCGCGAGAGCACTCCCAGGATGGGTAACCCATTGGGAAGTTCTCGTATGAGTTCCCAGAAACAAAACCGTGAGGGCGTGGTCGAGGCCCAAAGCGGACAATATTGTGCTATGGTGGAGTTGGGCCCGAGAAGTGGTCCCGCCCGGGCCAAGATGTGACAAGGTACATGACTTATTTCGGATGGAAAATTTAACGAAATTAGAGTGATATGACAAATTAATTATTTCATAAAATTGATATGACAATTGCTTAAATTTTGGTTTATTTAAAAAAGAAAAGTGTATAAGATCATATAACATTTCCAAAATTTTACCATGATGAAAAAACGAAATCAGTGTAATGTACTCTTTTGCCAGTAAGAGGCGATTGGGCCGATGGCACGCAAGAACATTAGTCCAGCTTAGGAACAATTAAACGAGCCACAAATTGGCATGTCTATACAAGGTTTTGGACTCGAGTTTTGAGTACTTTTTTCATGTCAAGCCCATGCTCAATGAAAAAAAAAAATGTAAACATGGTAGACTAGCCCAATTTTTAACTTATTTTTAGGCTGCATTATCATATCAATAACATTATGATTTTGTTTGGTAGACTGAATAAGATAGGTTGTGATCAATTAAAATGGACTTGAGTCCAGTCCATTATTTGTGTATTAAAATGTGAGATGGACATGACCAAACATGATGGGTTTTAAATCCACAAAAGAGTGGATTATCTAACATATCCTTTTACATATCCTGTTTTACAAGTATCTTTCAATCCAATCAGCTCAATCTCATCTAACCCACCAAACGAGCCCTACATGTATCAAGGATAAATTTTAAGTTATGGATAGCAACTAAGTGGTAGATTCAATATCTTATTTGTGACAGTAAGATTCACAATGAAAATGAGACTCAACATGAATAATTAATCAAAAAAGTTGTGACATAAATTAGTATGATCTCTTTCGATGCTCTTTGTGTTTCCTGACGTTAGAGATTTTGCAATGGAAAGGTCAACAGTAGTTAGAGAGATGCGGTGCACAGTTCTGTGTATGACAACAATTCTTAAGAGGTAATTAGTTTAAATTCATCTTGTCATAAGAGAAAGTTGGTGATATTTAAGTCGGTGCTGCCTGTTGTGTGTGTGTAAGTATATTATATATTATTCCCAGTCAAATGCAGAAATTGTTGGGCAAGAAGTTTGATTAGCACCAACCATTTACACGCATGTTTCTAGTGATTCTGGAAACCTAAGTCGATGTTTGTTGGAGATTTTTAAAACCCTAAATCCAATTCTTTAGTCAACACAAAGACATATTATAACTTTATGAGATTAGGTAGGAGGTCCTAATCTATAGCTAGTTGTTAAGCAAGCATAATCTCCTATTAACCATATATTAATTACTATTTATTTATTTTTGTGCGGATATTGATCACTAATTCAATATATGGTAGACTACGAATTTCTTGTTATATATCAGTCCATGGAAATAATTAAAGTACGAATCGACTACAATAATTCATCGACATTGGACATAATCCTATAAAACCCTTGAAAGTTTGGCCTAGGTTGTCCTCCACTCTATATCCCTTGACCTTTTTCAGAGCTATGGGGATAACGTACTATTACAACTACGAGACTAATCCACAATTGGTTTCTTGTCCTTGTCAAGACAAAAAAATAGTTCCCTATATATTTTTCTTGGTAATAAATATCAAAGGGTTGGGACTTGGGAGGTTAATTAGAAGAAACAACAACATGAAAGTCTTATCCCATTAAGTGGAGTCGATTGCATGAATTTTAGAACGTTACTACGCTTGATTTTATGCTAAGTCTTTTGTTAGCTCTAAGTACTCCATGTTTTTTTTAAGTCTTTTTCCAAGTCTTCCTAAGTCTTATTTTACCCTTTTACCCCTGAGCATCTATCTCATAAGCGCATTTTCTAACCATAATATATGTAGATCTTCAATTCATATGTCCTAACCACCTTAACCGATTTTTCTCTCATCTTATCTTCAATTGAGACCACTCCTACTTTCTCTACAATGACAAAAAAAATAAAATAAACCACCTATCTTCTTATTGTTTTCTATAAATTCTTGCACTTTATCAATTTTGATTTTTGGGTTAATTTCGTTTTCTAATACGCAAGCTGTGTTTTATAGGTCTTCCATGCGTAAAAGTTTGCATTGGAAACCTCTAATATATTATGGTAAAACACCAAAGCAATCAACCTTTCCAAATTTTAATAATCTCATAGGATCATTCATGACCGTGTACGTATATGATAAACCCCTTCTGGAAAAAGCTATGGCTTTTCTTATTTGCTAAGAGTCTAAGACCGATGCTCGTTGACAAAGATGTTTTCGATTATTTAGAGGAACTTAGCATGTACAAGTAGGAACAAACAAGAACTTTCCATTTGAATCCCATCTTAGTAAGCAATGAATAGATAATATATATATATACCCCTTGGGTAATGCATATTTTACATTTACGTACGAAAGAGGGTATATGAATCAACAGAACGGGAAAAAAGTCACTAGAACAAGAGGCAGCTAATTAGTAAACGTATAATATATATCAAATAGAAAGAAAAATACTTCAAAATGCTATAGCTGTTATTAAAAATGGGATGAATTAAAATTTTATTACCAAAATATAGTGATTAAGGGAATTGATAGACTTTATTTTTTTACTTAGTAACCAACAAGCATGAATGCCTGCGCTTTGCTGCGGGTTTTAAGAACACTGTTCAAGACAATACTATTAATATATAAATAAGTTTTATAAATCAATATTTACATGTCTGGTGTTTGAGAAGGTAAATGAGCAACACATTACAGTGATCAAAAGATTAAATGCTCATTATTCGAAATATTTAAATAGACTATGAACATGTTACAGAATCTAGATTTTCCATCTTCATCTTCATTATGTTGAGGTTTATGGTTTCAGCTAGTTCCTACAAACTTTGAAAAAAAAGGAGTCGTTAGTGCGGACATATAAGAAAACAAAAAGGGGACATATAAGTAAAACTGAGATAGAGTTCATTTGTGATCCTGAAGGTGCAAATGAAATTTTTGTTTCTCTCTATTTTCATCTGTTCTATCAGATGCAATAAGACTAAAATGAGTGCATTCAAACCAACCCATTTTTCGAACTTCAATCATATATCAAATGTATCTCAACGATACTAATTAGACAGAGTCGAGAAGTTCAAATACATCACTTATAGCAACAAAGACAGTAAAAAGCAAAGGGTTGTTTTATTAACACCCCACATCTTTATGAATACACCACTTCTATAATGTGCCTCTAAAATTCCAACTTTGTCCTCCATTTTTCTGAAGCCACCCCATCCCCATGTTTAGGCTTATTTTGCTAGCAAACAACCTAACTGTTGACTGACTGAATCCTAATTTCGAAAATATATGACGACCTCGAATCAAAATCTCGATATCGTCTTATTTAGCAGCCATAGCAGAAGCGCCATTTGGATTGCAAAAATGGACTGAAGCCACATTCAATCCCTTGTGAACTCGAAAACTGTCATCCCTGCGCTATTGTTCTCCAAATACGCCATTGCAAAAAAAAAAAAAAAAAAAAGGGTTGTTTTTACCTAGACACTGGTGGTTAGGATAGCAAGGCGAGTGGCTGGGATTTTTTGCCTAGACACTATGGTGGTTGGCAGCTGGCATAAGGGGGTGGATGGGGTTTATTTTGGACTTTAGAACTTAATTTGTCAAGGTAAAAACGGAAATTTAATTGAAAAAATAAAATTATGGGTTGTATTCATAAGATTGTGGGGTGTTAATAGAATTACCCAAAGCAAATGTGTATTTAGAAATTAAAATAGTAAAGAAGGTATATAATCGTTACGACGGTGATGTAATAATCTACTGTGATTAATTTGACGAAGAAATAGTAAAACATATAAGTAAACAAATGGGGGACACACAACCAAAGGTAAGATGGAGTTTATATATACAATGAAGGAGCATATATAATCCCTTTTTCTTCTACTTTATTAGATACAATGTGCGACAAAAGGAGTGCATTTAAATTAGAAAGAGTAAGGTTAGGCATCATTGGACAAAGAAAAGGTCTTTATAGCAACAAAAACGAAGAACGGCTTTATAATTGGACAAAGAAAGAGGAAGATAAGAAGAAACAAAGAAAAGGCCTGAAAAATTTGGCCAAGACATTTTTAGCAAGTGAAAGAAAAACATAGGCATTTCCAAACAGAAAGTTAATATCAATATGCAGGGAAAAGAAAATAATGCTTGAGCAAGGGGCAAAAAAATCATAGACCTGAGCAGCGATGTAGAATTCATATGAATGCAATATTTTCTATTCAAATGAAAACCTGTAAGAAAATAAAAACCAAATGAAAGGGCATGGCAGAAAAATTGAGGGGGAAAATAGATTAAAAAAAAAGTAATTAAAAAAAAAATAGGGCGAATGATGTTGTCCAATGTATTTAATTTCTCTTAAGTATAAAGATAGCTGTACATACTTCTTGACCAAACGAAAGAACATCAAATTCGAATGAACTAATAGAGGCATTAATCATAACTTGGGCATTCATAGTTATCATTCTAAACTTGATGACATACAGTAAAGTAACAGTTTATTTCCATTGGATAATTTGATTTCCCAAATTCAAAAAAAATTAAAGAATACTAAACATTATTACACATCGTCAAAACATCTCGTTAGTCTAGAATCAAATCCAAAAGTAGAATTGCATAAACAAATGAGAGATTAGAAAAATACCTCAAAAATGGTGGCCTCAATAGCTGAAGCGGCGACAATATTCCACAAATAGAACCCAAAAGAAAATAGTCAGCCTAACTAAGAGGAAAATTATCGAACAAAACAAACAAAAAAAAGAGAATCCAAAAGAAATTGCAGAAAAAAAAATTCTTAGGATAAAGAAACCCACTCAACCATTCATTAGAAAAATATGAAGTATTGATTCAAAGATGCATCCGTTAGGGTCATACGATGTCCTAGAAGATGGTGAACTGAAGAACCAAATTGTCTTACAACATGCTTCTCAATTGTTTTAAAAATGGATTGGATTCCTATATTTTAGCAATTGACACTTTAAGATAAGACATTTGAATTTAAAAATAAATGATCAGATCCACACATTAATGTGTGAAGAGGGCTGGGACTTTTGCTAAACATGCATATTGGTAAAAAATAAAACAAAATACTTGTACATGTTATTTCTTCGTTGCTTCATTGTAGGCGAGAATATTATGAGATCAGTTGATGACATAATTAAAGGAACCCAATTCAACGCTATCTTGAATTACCGGAGTCGGAGAATCATACTCTACAACAAAAACAAATTAAAGAATCTGGAGATGGATGAAAAACCTCATACCTGACCCACTACCACTACTTTTTCCATAAGAAAGATTTCGACCAAGGGAACAACCCAGAAAAGATTGCAGATTACCCAGGAAAAGAAAAACAGAAAGAAGCTCCAAATAGGCCGGAGAACTCACCAGGAAACCCAACCTTCTGGGTATAAATTTTTACTTGAATCAAGACCAAATTCATGTAATGGTTCATAGTTTTTGAGAAAGATCGTGTTGTGGTTCATGCATTTTGAAGGGGGATGTTCTAGTTCTAGGGTTGTGAGACAAAAAGAAATGAAGAGATTCCAGAAGCAAATGGAACACGCTCGTAAAAATTGCCACGATCATATCTCTTATGACGTGGCAGCATCAAAACCCAACAGGCAGCTAAGGGCATATTTGTAAATTCGCCAATCAATACCAAAGCAAGATAGAAAAACGGAAGGGATATTTTGTCAATGGCAAAAACGAAATAAACAAAACCAAGAAGGGACAAAATTGGAAGAACACTGTAGAATGAACAGTGATCTGAGTCTAAAAGGACACGGTGAGAATTCAATCAAATGTTACTCTTTTAGTATATGTATAATTTGTGATTGAACTCCAGCCAAAATAAAAAATGCCAAGACCTTAAGTCAAGCAGCCCACTTGCGTTAAATACTAACATATATTTGATTATGTTAATAAAAAATGGAATATTAAAGACCCATAAAAGAGTGCCTTTCACTATATTTGTACAAAAAAAGCTAATTAATTAAGATTAATTTCAATATAATCATGCATCCAATGACAATGATACCTAGCATTGCAAGGTCTTTTAAGAAACTTCTTGTGATTGCCAACCTATTAATTAAATGGATTTGAATATCCGAGATGCGTACATGCATGCAAGCTAAATTAACTTATTAGTGAGATTCAGCTCGACGATCAACAACATAAGGCTGGAAAGATAAAACGAAACTAGTCTCTAGTCTCTCTACACGTTCGGAGACGGATGCACAACAGACAACAAGCTAAATGCTATTTACTTCTTTAGGGTTTTGTCATTTATACTGACTTTAGTCTTGTTGCTGACTCATCTTTCTTGCAATAATTAAAGGAATGTGATATATACACATCCCATTTTACTTCTCACACATCTTTTTAATTTTCGACCGTCAGATCGGATGAATTGAAGAAGATCAACGGACAGAAATTATCAAGAGGTGTGTGAGAAGTAAAATGGAGTGTGTGGATAGCACACCCCTAATTAAATTAGAAAAGTATATATATAATGGGGTTAATTAATTAATATATCCTCTTCTTCCTCTTTAATTTTTGTCAAGGTTATGATATCTTAGAGGTGTGTGGATTTTAGAGATAATTCTCCGTTTGTGTCGGCTTGTTAATGGCGTGTCTTGATGTGTACTTAAAATTGTTCATATGCTACAGTTCATGTAACACTGTATTTGAAAGCAACTACATTTTTTTTAAAGAAGGCGTAGAGAATTTCATTGATCATAACAGATGCGGACATCAAATGGATATTTTCTCTATGATTAACTTTTTAGTCTTGAGATAACTTTGTAGTAATCTCTTACATAGCTACCACATGAGTAATCTGCTATATAGACTATAAATGCAACATACTTAGTATTAGTGAACATACATAAACCAATGCAAGAATAGTAGAGTCACAAACAAGTCGCCCAAGCGATACAACACCAACCCACTAAGCGGAACAAGCCAAAGCAAATGAAAAATTCAATGACATAACATTGGGTAGATTTTTATCTGAGAGCAACTACAGTTCATATGACATTATAGTAGGACAAAAAAGTGATACAATTCAAGCATTTGAGGGCATGATTGCTTATTCTTCCACAGATTTGAAAAAGTCAATGAAAAACTTAGCAAGTTCACAGGGTTTGGTACTAGGCCTGGCAAACGGGTCGTGTCTATCGTGTTCGTGTCGTTTTCGTGTAACACCTGTTATCTTAACGGTTCGTGTCGTGTCACATCCGTTATCTTAACGGGTCCTTAACAGGAACGGGTAAAGTGACACAACCCGTTATGACCCGTTAAGAAAAAAATATATTTTTTAAAAATTTGCACATACCACACATTGCCACATAAATATTACTTCAAAACATTAAAACATTTCTCGTTCAAGTACTATATCTACACTCGAAAATCCAAGCATATACAAACAATTTTGACGGTTTGGATCATTGAAATTAGTTTTGGAGAATTCGTAAAACGATAGATTGACTAACACTTAGAGTTTATGTATACTTTCATTAAGTATAACATAAGATTTTGTGGTATCCACTTGTGTAAATATTTTAAATTGAAGATCGAATTCATTCATTGTATTCATATAGGGTCAAGGAGTGTAGTTATAAAAAATCATCAAAATCGGAGTTAAGATAACCGTTAAATCGTGATTTTTCGTTTATAACCGTTGAAAAGCTTTGTCCCGTTACTTGATCTCTAAATGTTTTTTTTTTGTGATTTTTTGCTGATGTGATCTCCAAGCATATACAAACAATTTTGACGGTTTGGATCGTTGAAATTAGTTTTGGAGAATTCGTAAAACGATAGATTGACTAACACTTAGAGTTTATTTATACTTTTATTAAGTATAACATAAGATTTTGTGGTATCCACTTGTGTAAATATTTTAAATTGAAGATCGAATTCATTCATTGTATTCATATTGGGTCAAGGAGTGTAGTTATAAAAAATCATCAAAATCGGAGTTAAAATAACCGTTAAATCGTGATTTTTCGTTTATAACCGTTGAAAAGCTTTGTCCCGTTACTTGATCTCTGAATGTTTTTTTTTGTGATTTTTTGCTGATGTGATCTCCAAGCATATACAAACAATTTTGACGGTTTGGATCGTTGAAATTAGTTTTGGAGAATTCATAAAACGATAGATTGACTAACACTTAGAGTTTATTTATACTTTCATTAAGTATAACATAAGATTTTGTGGTATCCACTTGTGTAAATATTTTAAATTGAAGATCGAATTCATTCATTGTATTCATATAGGGTCAAGGAGTGTAGTTATAAAAAATCATCAAAATCGGAGTTAAAATAACCGTTAAATCGTGATTTTTCGTTTATAACCGTTAAAAAGCTTTGTTCCGTTACTTGATCTCTGAATGTTTTTTTTTTTGTGATTTTTTGCTGATGTGATCTCCAAGCATATACAAACAATTTTGACGGTTTGGATCGTTGAAATTAGTTTTGGAGAATTCGTAAAATGATAGATTGACTAACACTTAGAGTTTATTTATACTTTTATTAAGTATAACATAAGATTTTGTGGTATCCACTTGTGTAAATATTTTAAATTGAAGATCGAATTCATTCATTGTATTCATATAAGGTCAAGGAGTGTAGTTATAAAAAATCATCAAAATCGGAGTTAAAATAACCGTTAAATCGTGATTTTTCGTTTATAACCGTTGAAAAGCTTTGTCCCGTTACTTGATCTTTGAATGTTTTTTTTTTTGTAATTTTTTTCTGATGTGATCTCCAAGCATATACAAACACTTTTGACGGTTTGGATCGTTGAAATTAGTTTTGGAGAATTCGTAAAACGATAGATTGACTAACACTTAGAGTTTATTTATACTTTCATTAAGTATAACATAAGATTTTGTGGTATCCACTTGTGTAAATATTTTAAATTGAAGATCGAATTCATTCATTGTATTCATATAGGGTCAAGGAGTGTAGTTATAAAAAATCATCAAAATCGGAGTTAAAATAACCGTTTAGTCTTGTTGCTTCTTTAGGGTTTTGTCATTTAGGGTTAAAATAACCGTTTACTTCTTTAGGGTTTCGTCATTTATACTGACTTTAGTCTTGTTGCTGACTCATCTTTCTTGCAATAATTAAAGGAATGTGATATCTACACATCCCATTTTACTTCTCACACATCTTTTTAATTTTCGACCGTCAGATCGGATGAATTGAAGAAGATCAACGGACAGAAATTATCAAGAGGTGTGTGAGAAGTAAAATGGAGTGTGTGGATAGCACACCCCTAATTAAATTAGAAAAGTATATATATAATGGGGTTAATTAATTAATATATCCTCTTCTTCCTCTTTAATTTTTGTCAAGGTTATGATATCTTAGAGGTGTGTGGATTTTAGAGATAATTCTCCGTTTGTGTCGGCTTGTTAATGGCGTGTCTTGATGTGTACTTAAAATTGTTCATATGCTACAGTTCATGTAACACTGTATTTGAAAGCAACTACATTTTTTTTAAAGAAGGCGTAGAGAATTTCATTGATCATAACAGATGCGGACATCAAATGGATATTTTCTCTATGATTAACTTTTTAGTCTTGAGATAACTTTGTAGTAATCTCTTACATAGCTACCACATGAGTAATCTGCTATATAGACTATAAATGCAACATACTTAGTATTAGTGAACATACATAAACCAATGCAAGAATAGTAGTCACAAACAAGTCGCCCAAGCGATACAACACCAACCCACTAAGCGGAACAAGCCAAAGCAAATGAAAAATTCAATGACACAACATTGGGTAGATTTTTATCTGAGAGCAACTACAGTTCATATGACATTATAGTAGGACAAAAAAGTGATACAATTCAAGCATTTGAGGGCATGATTGCTTATTCTTCCACAGATTTGAAAAAGTCAATGAAAAACTTAGCAAGTTCACAGGGTTTGGTACCTTTCGTAAGGCTTGGACTTGAAAATTTTCCTTTGATGTTCGATCTGCATGCAGTCAAACCATGCAGATTGAAAAGCTGATTGATCATTAATTGCTCTTTGACGATTTTTTTGTTTTTTCTAGAGAAAAATGTTATAGAGATTATATTTTTAAATTGTATATAATAGATCATGTGATATAACAGTAAATGTTTGAATGATTTAAACAAAAAATTTAATAATCAACTACCACATTATATAGCCTATAAAACATAGCTCGAATAAATAATCTCTCTATCATCACTGTTTTTCTTGTGCAAGATTTAGGAATGTGAACAAATTCTAGCTTGGGAAAGCAAGAAGTTTTTTTTGGCCTTGTACGGCTGGATGCTTAATGTTTTGTTCAAACCATATTTTCTTGGTGTCCGAAAGGTTTTAAAATACAGAAGAATATGTATGACGATTTTTTTACAACTGCAATACAACATGACATGCGGACGTGGCGTGATGAGCTCTATATTTACAGTGCCATATCGACATAATACCAAATGATGACATGCCAAGGTGTGCGTCGAGTTTATTGCAACACACGAATGATCTAATTTTTCTTTGGTGAACTGGAAATCACATTATTAGGACAAAGATGCCATAAACTTACAAATGAAGCCTACAAAGAGGCAAGCCAAATCTAGCTAAAATACTAAAGTCGGGCAGTGCAAGGGGCCGGGTACAATTTGAAAGAACGCTGCAACCAATGCAAAGCGTCACTCCTTATACTAACTTAACATGAATGATCTATTGGACTTGCCCTACAATGTAAAAAACACAACAATTTTGAAGCCAAAGAAAATAAAAATACAGAATAATTCATGATTATTAAGGTGGTGGTAGTACAAACTGTGCAATGTAAATTGGAGTCAGCAGCACATTGGAAAAGAAATCGTTTCAGAAATATTTGGATGCCAACTGTACTACAAAATTAAGATGGACTACAGATCTCAATCCTTGAGAATTACAAGTGCCTTTCTCACTTGAAAGCTTGCCAAAATCATACCAGGTAGAGAGAGAGAGAGAGAGAGAGAGAGAGAGAGAGAGAGAGAGAGAAACCCTTGAAACTCTCTGTCAAGGAAAACAAAAATTAATGAAGAAAAACTTGGATTTGGGTTGACATTCCCAAGTTCTATTTGCAATGGAATGAATAATTCGATATTGTCATATATGTACATGTACTACTATATTATTGTTGTAAATGTCAAACATAGTAATATCGTATATACAGAACAATTTTATTGTGTATTGATAATATTGTGTTCGTCTTATTTATTATGTCACAGTTAAATAACTAAACAGTTCTCTATTTCACTGAACTTTTGCGTGGTTGATCTTCCAATTGAAGGAAGGATAACTAAAAAACTATTGGTTTCTCTTATCAGACAGTCTATTAGGTTATGTTGAAAATTAAGATCATCAGTTATGTATGTGTATATCAATGTCTAAATATGCATGTTCTAATTTATAGTACGAGAACACGTTAGATATCATCATATCATGCAAAAGATCGATCTCCTCTACATATTTGATCTAATAGATGAGAAGAAATTCTAAAACTAAATCATCTGCTAGGGTTCTTATTAGAATTGCTACGTTGTGTACATACACACATTCACATATATATCCTTCCTCTTCTTTGACCAATATTATTGCATAGCTGTCTCAGATCAATCTGCCTTTGCCTTTATGTTATTCTTATTTGGCTGTCCTTGTCCTTATAGTTGTTGAATATTGGTCCTAGCTAGGTCCACCTTTCCCCCAATTCTTTTTTTTATCTACTTCATATTGTTCGATCTTAAAGCAAATTTATTTTAGGCAATTAAAACATATTAAATCATGGAAAAACACACTCGTTTTCTTTTTGGGTCTTTTCGTTAGTTTAGAGATAATAACGTTTAGTCACAAAAGTAGTACTGGCACTTAAATGCACAAACGAAAAGTTCAACTTCAGTGCATACATTAACAATCTTCTTTTTTTGTTCTTTTTTTTTTTCAATGTGCAAAAAAATTTTAGGCGAAACGGTAGAATTTATTGAGGAGATAAAGAATTACAATCTTTTGACAAAGCATCACGGATTTAATCCGTAGGTTCCTCAAACTAAAAGAAATCAAAATGAAAATCAATGCCCAATTTGGTTAATCTATGCAACACAACATTAGCATTTCGTCGAGCGTGAGTGATATGAGAATTAGAGATATTACTACACTAATGCAAAATTAAAAAAATCATTAATGCACGAGACTACAAAAAATAACAATAAATTAATCAAAGATTTATATTTTTTATTTCAAACAATATTACTACACTAGATTACAAACTATTAGGAGGGAAGGGATTGAACCCGAGACTCAGTTGGTTGAAAATAAAAGCTCTAATCATTAAATCAATTCACCACTTATTAATTAATAAGACATCTCAAGTCATATATCTTAGTGTTTGTTCATTACCGCAACATGCATATCATGAATATTAAGGACATGTTTACTAAATAGAAATGAGAGAATGAATGAAAAAAGCTAAAAATATGACAGTAAGGAGAGGGAATAATAAGATCAACTATCCCAAAGTTGATCTGATTTCAATGAAAAACACTTTTTTTTTTTTTTTTGTTTAATTTCATGTATGTAAGTAAACACAAGAGAAAATTAAAAGTGCAATTATTTACATACTTATACTTTTGTAAATGTAGAAACTCAAGAATGAAATTATTTTTACTTCTATTCAATGTAAGTAAACATGTTCGTAGAATGCTGAAAAAGTAATATCATAGACCATTAGGTTATCAAAACTCCCATTCTCTTACTTTCATTTATATGTTAGAAGAAGGGATTATAGAATTAGCTTGTTTCTGTCTGTAAACTACTACCTCTGATCAAGTTACGTGGACTTGACACACACTCAACAAAATTGATCGGTCCAGGACCCTTAACTCTTTGAATGGGCGACTTATTTGATTGGTTTTTCTGCCTATTTGCCCCGGAGATCATGCAACCAGAACATGACACTCCATTCATGAACAAAAATGGGTGAAGATTTTGATGTCCAATTTTAACGGTTATGAAAACAAAAAGGGTCCTTTTTTAACTTATATTTCGGACTTTATAATCGATATTATGGCACCTTGTCCCACCCGAACAAAATTTTCCATGTGGGTCGACTTTAGGCACCAGACACTAGTGCCAAATTTTTATTTTTTTTTCTCCCCCTTTCCACTAAAGTAGGAATAAGTGGAAAATTTGTGAGGAAATATGTGGTTACCAATAGAAGGATGGATACTATGTGTTTTCATCCAAGTGATTAAGTTCTAGTGTATAAGTGGGGATGGCTTGATTCAAATTGATTGACTTCTAATACGACTAATCGATCATCATGCATCTTCAGATATTTTTTTTTTTGATACATGCGACATCGAAATGCATGAGTGAATGCTTTTAACTACATGAACACAAACCTCTTACATTAGCTTTTATGCTTATAGTAACTAGCTATGTTTTTTTATTATATAAAAAGTGATATTTGTTAGATAAAATTTAACAGTATGTCAAAGATGTCTACAACCACCACGGGGTGGCTCAATGGTTGGGGACGAATTCTAGGCCCGCTTTCCACACGGCACGTCTTAATTTCAATTCTTTGTGCTGGTGAATCACACGATAGTGGCTAGGGAGAGGCTAAAATGCCTCTATGAATCTTCCTGACCTTTGAAGGGTAGTCTACAAGATATCAAAAAAGGTACCAGCAGGTAAAGAATAATCCCAAAAGGGAAAGCATAATCAAAACCCTAAATTAACTCGTAAGTGTAAATATTGACATCCACAACGAATGGAGCTCCATAGAACTCATTGCATCCAGCCATGAAGAACCTGCAGAATAATTGACATACCCGTGGACATGAACTAATTAGTATCCAACGATGCAACTACACGCATATAAAAACTTAAAAGAATCCTGGATTTGATTTAGAAGACCAAAAGCATAGATTATCGCAGCGAATCCTTCAAATTAGTGATGGATCAAAGTTAAAAAAAAAAAAAAAGCAAAAAAGAAAAAGGAAATCTTGGAAAAAAGATTGGGAGTGGAATTGACAAAGAGAGAAGCAAAAAAGTAGTAATGAGAAACTCAGGTATGAGCATGAGTGGATCAAATCACCACAGGGGAATACTATTCACCCCGAAGAAAGACACTCAACGAAAAGAAAGCATAAAAAGAAATGAAGAGAAGGGAAGGGAAGGAAATATAGGCACTTCATCGACCACCACCACCGGACTAAATAACGGCGATTGAAACAAAACCGTATCAAAATATAAAAAGAATTATTTTCCTATTGATTAGAATAATCTAGCCAATTTAGAGTATAATTATACTTGTAATGATAGTTGTAATGATGATTGTGATCATTGGCGGCCTTCTCTATCACATTTTGGCTTTGCTAACGAAGGGGAAGGCATGCAACCGTCATTGTTGTGCAAAAGATGAATAGTTGATTAGGAAAATTAGTCATTACTATGAGATGATAGGGACAATGGGGAAAGGCAATAACCATGGTCATAATTCCATGGTAATGACTAATGAAGGTCAAATAATCATGAACACCTTCACTATTATAATATTAATCAAACCTTTTTATTCCATGAAAATAACACATGATAATTTTATTTAGTTTCTTGCACAAGAAATCCTTTTCAAAAAAAAAAAAAAAAGGTGAAAAAAAATCAACAATGACACAATCACATTGTTAATTCTGGTAACTGTAGCAGTTCTGAATAAAGTCTTCTGCTTTATAACGGCCTAGCTAGTCTGGCTATTATTTACTAATTTATTACTTTTAACTTTTAATGGTACTAAGGTCTAAAAAGCATTAGACTCGAGTCAAATGGTGAACAGAGACCTAGCATCTAGATGGATGCATAGACGGATGCATAGGTGGACTAGGCCTATTTAGGCCTCCTTTTTTTAATTTTCAAACGATTAGGGTCTCCAGCAGCCTAACGTCTAAGCGGCTCTAGACAGAAATTTTTAGAACAATGGTTTTTATATATAAATATGAATTTCTAGAATTTGGTGATATCAAATGGGAATCGATTTTTCTAAAACCCTAGTCAAAACCAATTTTTAACATTTTAATTATTGTGGAATTGTGGTACCTTGAACAATTAATTAACAATCATTAACCTAAGATTCATTCGGATTGTCGACAAAACTAAAAATTAAATTTGAGTTAACGTTGGTTGAGTCGAACTTGCTGCTTCGATCTCATTTTCCACCCTATTTTTCTTTAATTTGCAGGTAGCTGCAGTTTTGTAACGTACACACAATATTGTCCCTACAACAATAATTCCACGCACCATACTCACCAATCTATTGCCCCTTAAGGTCCCAAACAATAACTAAAAGGTTCTTCTCTTTTTATATTTTACGAAAATTCTACTATGTTCGGTGTACATAATACATCAAAATTCTTAACCATTAAATCTTTATTATTAAATTTTTTTACCAAAAATCGAACCATGAAAATTGTGAATATGTAAAATACTCCTTAACATAATAGAAAAACTCGTTATTTCAATTATTTTTGTTGAGTGCTTGGATCCCGCATGGTTTGATCACATCACATCACAAACTCTAAACTCTGTTTAAAAAGCTGCATAACAGTGGCATCTAATATCCTTTAACTGTAGGGGAGCTAGGAGGGTTCATGATAGAAAAACATTGTATTATATTTACCAAGTACCTTCCCTTGCAGTACATTGCATTGCACGGACCACACTATGCTTAACTCACACCCCAGAACCCCAGGTAGTCACAAGTTTCAAAAATCCAGCTCAAACAGACTGTTCACGAAAAACTTTGCATGTGTTTATTATAAGTAGTTGAGTTATTTTATATGTAACTAATTAGTTTTAGGGAAATATTATTGGCACTTCAAAATTTCATTCTACACTTCTCACAAGCATATTTTTCTTTCTTAATATAGAAAGTTTAGAGTGTAAAATGAGATTTTTGGAGTGTTAATAACAATTCCCTTAGTTTTATGGTGGAATTTTAATTTTTTTTATGGTATCAGAATAAATTGTCTCATGTGTGAAGCCAAACGGCGACACGTGCTTCATGTCATCACGTTGTATTGTTCATGTACTAGGTTTAAAAATTTATTACACGTGAGAGCATGTTAAGAATCTATCCTATATTAATGAAAAATAAATATTATATATGCTTATAAGTAATTAAATTACTTTCATTATTACCAATTAATTTTATAATAAAATTCTAACTTTCTTCGTAAGACTAGCTCTCCCGACACCAGAGAGTTATTTACAAACAGCAGCAACCGTCTTTTGTAGGTGTCCACACCAAAAATAGGACATGAATTTTCTGCTCTTCTCATTTCATACCCTTCTTATTCCTTTCTATTTATGTGATCATGATTAAGTTACGTTAAAATTTTATATTTCCATTGCTTTTTGTATTATTATTTTTATAAAAAAAATTAATATAAAATATTGACATGATTTAATTGTAATCATAAAATATAGAAGAAGATGAAAATAATATGAAATGGGAAGAGCTAAAAATAATTATACGACCCTCAAAAAGTAGGGCTTGTACACGTTGGTTTTTTGGGAAGGGAGACCAGGAGAGGACAGATTGACAAGATGTTATGCAAGCAGAACCTTTAGGATCCCATTTTTCAAAATGGAAAAGATCATTATAGATCAAGCTTCAAACAATCTGAATGGTTTATTTTTTAAATTTTCATAAATTATATTTGTATGTTTGTAAAAAAAATCAATGCAATTCAAAATTATTTACTTATTTGATTATTATGATAAAAATTTAAGTTTTTTTAAAATATATTGTTTGTTAAATTTTTTGAACTTAATTACATGCTTTAAACATTTTTTATTTGGTTAATATTTATAAAGATGATTTATAAAGCGTAATTTGAAAAATAAACTATTCAAATTGTTTAAGTTCGATGTAAAACGATCCCACAACTAATCTCCGTTTTTATAAAAAAAAAATTGGAACTTATTGAATAAATGGCCTGGTAATGCAAGCATTTGAAACCATTAACATATAATATCTGGGTGAAAGTTACGTAAGCCTGACTGTTGAGCACTTAAAACTGACACTACTTCCAGTGTAGCAGAGGAGATACCAGAAAAGGCCAGAGATTAATCAGGGAAAGCTACAATTTTTTGGGGACCGCAGGTTGCTAGGGCCCGCTGGGTGCGCAATATGCACCTGTGGGGAATCAATAAAAGCCAAGAAGACGGGTGAGGTCAGCGTGTTGTAGGCGGTGGCGTGAGCGTGGAAGGAGGAGGGAGAAGGAGGAGGAGAGAGATGGATAATATGGCAAGCGGCGGAGGCTCCCTTTAGAGGACCACCTGCTTTAAACAGACCACCCTACAAAAGTTGTTTCTCACTCTCATTTCTCTCTGCGTGTGCCTCACGTTATATGTAATACTAAATTGCATAACAAAAGCATATATATAATCCAACCATTAATTAATTTTCTTTTCTAAACCTCAGTTGAAAGGAATTAAATGTGGTTTTGAATGACTAATTGGCAAGGTCGTTATTCTGTTCGATTTCATAATTTTGTTTATCAAGCTAGCTCTATAGATGGAAAGGGTAATGCTAAGGAAACTAAATTTTTAGATAAAATTTGCAAACTAAATGATATGTCACCAATAAGAATGAACACGTTTATCAACGTTTAAATAATAATCAAATCATGAATTTCCATGTCATTTAGTTTACAAAATTTAGTCTTGCTAGCATTACTCTTATCGGTGAATTGATTAAGTCTTATCTTTGTCAGCTTGATTCTTTAAGTTGTGGCACTATGAAAAACTCTGTTGCAAATCTTTGTATCTTGCGTGCTATTGGTGTTCATGGGCGTCCTCCTCGAGCTCCTCACATTGCTGAGATTTTGTGGCATCATCCTCTAATCAATTGGGTGAAAGTTAATATTGATGGTGCTGCTCGTGGTTGTCTTGGTTTAGCGATTTTTTGAAATTTTGCTGGCTTTAATTACTTTGGGTTGTTTTGCTGGGTCTTTACATTAGCTTCTACTTTAGAAGCTGAACTCTCTAGTGTGGTTACAGCGGTAACTCATGCTTGGTCTTGAGGTTGGTCTTATTTATGGATTGAATGTGACTCGTCATTGGCTGTTCATTTCCTTTCTTCTTCAAGTTCTTTGGTGCCATGACGTCTTAGGGTTCATTAGTCAGATTGTTTATCTCTCTTAGCTAAAATGCGTTCTCGTTTTTCTCTTTTATTTTTCGAGAGATCAATCAGGTTGTTGATTCCTTAGTTTATTATGGGGTTGATCATGTTGGCTCTCATTGGTGGGATCATGTCCATATTTTTGTGCCTGTAGCTTATTCTAGGGATATTTTAGGATATCCTAGCTATCGTTTTTTATGACTTTGTTGGAATAGTTTCTCTTGCGGGATTGGTTTTTTGTCCGCCGTCTTTGTGCTACCTTTTTTTTCTTTAATAGTTTAATAAACTTAGGGGGCTGATCCCCTTTATATTTAAAAAAAAAAAAAGTTGGAAGTCTACTTCTCGTTCAAGAAACTTGATTTTCCTTTTTGTGGGATAGGTAGGGTTAAGGCTTAAGAAGCAAGGAATGACATATATAATATACTTTCATTTTTTGAGTTAAAAAAAAAAAAAATCATACAATGTTGAAGCCCACTTAAATTGTTCCCAAGGTTCACAAATACATATACAAATACATATAGAAATTCTCTTATCCGAACGTTTGTGTCCAGATTTAATTCAAATGTGCCTTCCGTCACCCAACTTTCTTTTGGCTGGTTGACAACCGATAAACATAAAATCTCCCTAATAAGGTTCCCCATGCATGATATAACCTTGCAATTGAAATTTCAAGTCTTTAACTTGGTTGAAAACACTTGTGGCTGAGAAAATGGGGTGATAGGGTTGTGGAAGAGCAATGACATCCCATTGGTTGCGCGTGGAGAAAAAGAAAAGATGCACTGCGGTCCCATGCAATGTGTCATTTATATGCGTCCTTCCTTGTAGAAAAGATGGATGGGTGGACTTATTCAGAACACCAGTCAATGACAATTAGGAGAGATTTTTAGTATAATCGTCACACGTGATGGTATATCACGTGTTATTACATGAATAGTGAGATATGTATGTCAAAAAGTTAATAACTTTAAAAATATAATTTATCACTACTTACATAAAAACACGAGATGTATCATTCGTGTTCCCATTACAATTAAAAATTTCTCGACAATTAGATGGTGAAAACATTGGGATTGGACCACCTCATCATCTCATCCCACGCACAGTCCCTAATTTTGGGAACATTTTGCACAACTCTAGGCGCATCTATTCTTCCCCCTTCCCTCTCTCTCTCTCTCTCTCTCTCTCTCTCTCTCTCTCCAAACTGTGAAAAAAACTCCCCGAATTTTTAGGTTCATGGAAAGGCCAAAAAGGGGTCCCGCCATTTTCACCGTTGTCCAAATTACAATAGCTCTTTTTTTGGTCTTGTGAGTTTTGATGTAGAAGAAGATTATACTATGCATCGGTGTATAGTATATATTAAAATTTTTTGTCATTGAATTCTTGATTTTTTACCGTATATGTAACAAGTCAGTCGTTTTGTTTTATATTATACAATGAACGGTGTGAAATTTTCGTATTATGATTATGTGGAAGGAAAGAAAGTTTGGTTTTGGAAAAGAAATATAATTAAAGAAGAAAAAGAACAGATCATCTGCGGCTTCTAGTTTGCGTAATCATACGCAAATTAAGGACGATCATTACCCTGTTGTTCTCGGGAGGAGTTGAGTAAATCCATAGAAACAGAAGAACTAGTACTTTGCAAGGTAGGTTTGTTTAATTTTAATTAATGTTTTGATTACTTTAATTGGCTTAACGATAATTTAATATTTGCTGGGTATGAAATAATTGAGAGAGAGAGAGAGAGAGAGAGAGAGAGGAAGGGGGGCGGATAGGGTTATTAGATAATTCTCATTCTAGGAAGTCTATTTTGGAGGTATTTATATCATGCTGCATTGACCCCCACTTGATGAGAGAGAGAGAGAGAGAGAGAGAGAGAGAGATAAATGATGATGGAGATGAAATGAAATGGTGAACATGGTTAGGAGGTCATCATCAAGCCCTATGTGATCATATCATCTTCTTCTTCTGTTTCTGATCGATCGAGGAGGTATATATTTGATCTCTCTTTCTTTCTTCTTAGGTTGTTCTTTCATGGCTTACTTTGTTGGCTTATTAGAAGAAGTCTTCTCATAAAACAGCAAAAGGACCTCCACACTTCTCCCTCCCACTCCTCCTCCCTCCTCCTCCCACCTCCTCCACCATCCACCAAAAACGTCCACTGCTTTTCTTCAACCACTTCACCTGTAAGCCCTTCTCTCTCTCTCACTATTCTCTCCAATGCTATAGCTTCCATATATTTCTTTTTTTCATCTGATCAAAATATTTTGGGTTGTTTTTTTCTTCGATGAATTTGGATGATTGATCTTGAAAGGAGACCAATATTCTTCATCAGCTTCTGTTCTAATGGGAATCTAATATTAATTTTTTCTTTTCTTTTTGTGGCAGGGGATCTTGATGGAATAGTAGTTGCAGAAAAAAAGAGAGTATCTTTCAACAAACAAAAAAACAGTCTAAGGAGACAAAGAGCAAGAAAGAAGAAGAAAAGTTTGAAGCTTTTGTTTTCATGGCAGGAGAACTGCTGAGTAGTGAAGCTAACAAGTCAAGGAACAACATGGCTTCTTCCTCAGTTGGTGGGTTCTGCTACTCTGATGATGTCTCATCCAGCAATCCTACAACCACCCACTTCACCACCAATCGGATCCAAGACTTCGGGTCAAACCCTGCTGAGATCTTCAACCTCACCACTGGCATGGAGATGATAGGTTTTCCCAAGCAGCAAAGTGACACTTCTAGCCCTGCAGCTTCATCCATCTGGAATAAAGCTGGCTTCTTTGGCAAACAACAACAGCAACCTGATTTCACAACTGGGATTTCAGAAACCAGCACTGGTCATCATCATCAGAACAATCTAATGGTTGGAGGATCTCCACATCATCATCACCACCATCAACAATCCAATGGTTGGCCAGAGAATAATAATAATAACAGGTTTATGGTGGATGATTCTTCTCTGAGGTGTGTGTTTCCATGCGAAGGAAATGAGAGGCCAAGTCAAGGCCTTTCACTCTCTCTCAGCTCAAACAATCCTTCCTCTATTGGGTTGCAGTCCTTTGAGCTCAGACAGACCAACCATCATCAGCCACATCAGCAAAACCATCAGGATGATGGTGAGGATGATCACATGAGGTTTATGCAAGATGGGTTCTTGGGAAAAGCTGCTTCTCATGCTTCTGCTTCTGGGGCAAGCAGTCTTCATCATGAAGGGCTTTTCCAGCTGAGGAACTCGAAGTACCTGGGCCCTGCCCAGCAGCTACTCAATGAGTTCTGCAGCCTTGGAACAAAGCTAACAACTGCTGATACACAAAAGCAAAAGCCCCACAAAAACAAACAGTGGGGAGAACAAGAGGACAATGGCAGTACTAGCTCTTCAAGAAACAAACAACAATCCAACATCTACTCCCTTGAATTTGTGGAGTTGCAGAAGCGAAAAAACAGACTGCTATCAATGCTTGAAGAAGTAAACAAAAAACCCATCTTTTCTTTTTCTTTTTTTCTTGTTTTTCTTTTATAATTCCTTGATAGTAGTAGAATGCAAAGTTAAAAACTTTTTTCTTGGGTGGTGCTTGATTAATCCTTTAATATCCACAATTCAAAATTTTACTTTTTTATTGTTTGTCACGATTAAAACTTTGAGGTTTGAAAATTCTCTATCAAACCCCCTTCTGATGTTTTGTTGTCGTGATCATATGTGTGTTTGTTTAGGTGGAAAGGAGGTATACGAACTACTGCGATCAAATGAAGGCGGTGGTGTCATCGTTCGAAGCCGTCGCCGGAGCCGGGGCTGCCACTGTGTACTCCGCCTTGGCGGCAAAGGCCATGTCAAGACATTTCAGGAGCTTGAAAGATGGGATTGTGAGTCAGATTCAGGTCACAAGGAAGGCCATGGGAGAGAAGGACCCGGTGGCTCCCGGAGCAACGAGAGGGGAGACTCCGGGGCTTCGGATTCTCGATCAAACACTTCGACAGCAGAGAGCGTTTCAGCAAATGAACATGATGGAAAGCCATCCCTGGAGACCCCAACGTGGCCTCCCTGAGAGATCAGTATCCGTTCTCCGAGCTTGGCTCTTTGAACACTTTCTTCATCCGTACGTCTCTCTCTCTCTCTCTCTCTCTCTCTCTCTCTCTCTCTCTCTCTCTCTCCCCCTCTCTCTTCGAAGTAAACAACAAATTAGATTTTTGGGGAGAATCAATGTAATAATAGAAGAAAGGAAAAGAGGAAAAAAACAAACAGTTTGCTGATGTTGTTACTGATGATTTTCTAGTAGCTAACTAATCATAAAAAAGGCAAGAGTTTTACGATCATCGAAGGATATCCTGTGTGGCCTCAATCATTTTTGCTAGACATTGCAAATACAATACAAACTCCTTGGTTGTTTCTATCCACCTCTATTCAGATTCCAAAACAAAAAATGAATGTTTTTTTTTTTCTCAGTCATTTAATCAGTTTTCTTTTGCTAGCTTGATATTTTTCCTTTTCCCACGGCCCCAAGCTCTGTATGTTATATATTTCTCTGTGGGTCACTTGGTCTCTCATTCGGAATTTTTTAATATGCTCCAAAGTATCTTATACTTCAAGGTTTTTTACCATTCAATCTTTAGTCAAAGAAACATTGACGAAAATTTAACGGCCAATAACTCGGAGCATCCACGATAGAATTTTCACTCCTACTTTGTAGGGAAAAAAAAAAAAACCATCTCTCTCTGAAGAAATAACAGTAACAAATTTATTTGTTTATTTAATTAGGAAACACTGGAAATAAAGAAAGTAACAGAAAGTTTTTGTGAAACTTGTTTGCAGGTACCCGAGCGATGTCGATAAGCATATCTTAGCCCGCCAAACGGGTCTCTCAAGAAGCCAGGCACGTCCACATCCTTCTCTTTCTCTATCCCTTCCATAATATCAATCAAATTTCCCCACCCATTAATTAATATTATTATTGGTCATATCTTCTTTGGATTCATAGTTTAGTTGGATAATATATTTGTACATAATAATATATCACATATTCTAATGTAATAATGTAGATTGTAATCCAAAATATGTGTCACCATTAATCATATTATATATGTGACGCCTTTTGTTGCTACATGGGCTTTTCAACAGGTCTCCAATTGGTTCATTAACGCTAGAGTTAGGCTTTGGAAGCCAATGGTTGAAGAAATGTACATGGAAGAAACAAAGGAGCGTGAAAACAACAACAGCATTACCTCCTCAGATGGTATCGCGACCGACCCCAGCCAGCATCAGTCTCGGCCTGAAGATGAAAAACCGACACACGATCAACTTGTTCGAATAGATTCCGAGTGCCTCTCCTCCATCATCACCAACCCGGAGAAGAATCAATACTCTAGAAGCAGCAAAAGTACCATCTTAAGTCAACAAATGCACCCGCAACAAAGTTTTGGGAGGGTAAATGAGTCATTCGGGACCATGGAGCTGGACTTTTCGTCGTATAATCATCACCAGCAACACTCTGGAGGGACGGTTTCTTATGGTAATGATCAGCATCACAACCCAAATCAGGGTTTCAATGGTGGTGGCGGTGTGTCGTTGACATTAGGGTTACAGCAGCACGATGGAAATGGGGTGAGCTTAGCATTCTCTCCTGCCTCACAGAGCTCTCTATTTTACCCTAGAGATAATGCTGAAGAATGTCAACCGGTTCAGTACTCGCTATTAGATGGGGAAGGTCAGAATAATTTGCCTTACAGAAATTTGATGGGGGCACAGTTGCTACATGACTTGGCAGGGTAGAAGACAACAACAACATTTACCAATCAGGCAATGCAAAAGTGAGGTTACCTAGTGGGGTTTTAATTTGATTTTGTGCAACGAGATGGTGATGACTTGGTGATTATTGGTAATAGATGATTAAGTAGTTTAATTAGGTGATAATAGATGAATATATATAATAGCTAAATACTTCATACATACATAAAAGGCTATACTGGGTTAGACAACAATAATATGATGATCATCGTTTTCATGGCTGGTATAGTTTTACTAGGTTCTCTCTTTTTTTCAAGAAAAATTGTAAGGACATGTTTATTATCGGTAGGCAAATTTGGAATCGCCAGTGATTTGGCCCAAAGGTTATACGATATTTTCTTCTTGTTGTTCTTTTTGTTTTGTTTATATTGCAAGTGATACTACAATTTTAAGTTAAAATAAAAAGAAAGGTTTAGATCCGAAATACAATAGGACAAGGGGAAAGACTATATTCATTTGGACAATTCATCACTTGCAAAATCATACGACATTTGTTTCATCTTATAGGTGGAACATGCTTTTCCAAAGATTTTACCCCAAGTAGTTAGAAATCTCTCTTTAATTGCACTTTTCCATTTGCGGTTGGGCTAATTAAGCTAGGTGATGATTGAACCATCTGTGGCTCTTGTTTAAGTGAATATTTTTGCTTTTATCAGTTTATGTGGTTCTCTATGGAGGCAATTAAGTTTCGCATGCGCAGCACAATTTGGTGTTGGGTCCTTGCATAGCCTTTCTGCGGGAGATTAAGACAATTCCCCAAGGAAATTACAAAGAATATCGTGATCGTTTTTTTGTGTGTGAAGTTGTGGTCCCTAATCCATGAGGCTCGTGAAAAGACGATTTTTATTTCATGCCAATAAGAATTGGTCACCTTTTTTTATTTGCCAACTTGAATTGGGGACTGGTTTATATATATGCTTCTGCTTTTGTAAATGAAAAAGGTGCTTTTATTAGCTGCCTTTTTAGATAGTGTGAAGGGCATTAGGGTTTTGGGATGCACCTACCCATTGCCATTGGTTGAGGACCTACGTACACACCATAGAAATTCATTAGTTATGAATTAAACCACTCTTCTCTATATTGCATGCGCACCCAATGGCTGATTCAGTTTATGTAAAAATGGATGCTCATGTGCATAAAATATTAAAGATTTCTCACCCAGTCATTAAGCTGTAACAAATAAGATATTTCAAAAAGATGTAACTAATAAGATCATATGCATCAATTAATGTTGGGATTTCGGAGAGATAGGTGATCAATGCGTCAACTAACTATACACTGATATTGTTCTTCAACTTGCATCGTGTGACCTGCAGAACACGTACAATAAGTGTGAGAGTTTTTATTAAAAAGATATTGGTGTAATTAAAAATGAAACCACACAATTTATATTATACACATTTGACAATTTTTCCATGTAAAACTCTTATATTCTTCAACAATTAAATCATACAAAACAAAACATTTGGAGGGAAAAGGCTAATCATACAAAACAAAGCTTGTGAAGTTCCCTGGCTATTCGTTTGAGGCGATGGTCCCCAAATAGAGCAGAAAGATCATCGTATTTTATATGTAGTGCTGTCAAAGGATGCATATAAATGCATGCATGATACGTACGTTCATGGGGTTTACGATGCTTACTTTACCCAGAAAATATATAAAATTACTTTGAACGTACGTCAACAAAGTAGAGATTGGATACCTAATAATTAAGAAATTAAGTAGTTTTCGTTTTGAGAACTTAACATGCTACAAAACTAGGTCACATATGAGCTTGCACCTTGAGCTGTGAGATCTAGATGCCTTTTACCTCCGACGGTTGCAAGGTTGATAAAATATTGGTTTTCTCTGTTCTAATTGCAAGATATGGCTGCAAATTGAATAAACATTGAAGACAGTATATATCTTTTTGTTTTTTCTTTCAAAATATATATGTCGATTGATTGGCGACTAAATTGTTCACGAGGGCTTGTTTGTATATCTTTTGATTTTCCAAACACCTGTGTATATTTAATTGTAACAAGTGATTCAAATTGGTTATGACCTGGGAGAACATATCTCAAGGACAGAGATATCAATTATAATTAAGAGAAAGTAGAATGACATTTACGTATGTTGAAGAATGTTCAAAGTCTCGTGTACGAAATTTGATGAATTAACATATAGCTTATATTGAATGATTTCACGATCAAATATTTGGGTTATTTTGTAATAAAACCATACACCTGCTGAACTAACAGTTGTTAACTTGAGAACAATACCAGTGCATGCTTGTCTCCATTAGACGTGGCCAGCTGAAAACAAACTTGGCCATGCATAGCTTGTTCTAAAGGTTCCACTTCGCTTTATTGGATGGTGGGGAGAGAAGCATACTAGAAAGCCCCTACTCCTATAACAAGTTGTGGAGTTCCGCAACGGCTTGAACGTATTCGACGAAGAATCCCTTGCTTGATAGGGCTTGAGTTTAGAAATTTCAGACCAAATCGGAGCTCTTTAATTTGGAGTGAAAAGAGCGACTCTTTATCTGAAAAAAAAAAAAATAATAATAATAATTCAAAGCCGTTTTAGAGTCCAAGAAAGCTTAGGGCCAGTCATGTGCAAGCCCATACAATTTCATGCCGAACTTTGAATTCAAGACAGCCCAATCATCTGATATATGAAAGGACATGATATAGGTTAGGATTCACACAAATTCAAATCTCTTCTGCTCGAAATAGAACAAATTACATCAATTCCTTTGCAACTTGGTACATAAAGTAACATGTTTTTTGTTCTGTTTATGATAGATTTATTTTGTTTATGATAGATGAGTGTATCTGACTTGAACAACCTCCTCACTTTATTTAAGGGACAAGGATTGTCTGCTCTCCCACTTCCGATGTTCTTCTGTGCCCTTCTGTTTGTGTGGCTACTGTTAAGCCACGTCTACATTTTATATTACTATTTATTTTTGTCTTATTATCTCTATAAAAAAATAATATAAAATGTTGACGTGGTTTAACCGTGACCACATAAAACAGAAGGGCACAGGAGGGCATCAGAAGTGGAATGGCAAACAATCCTTATCCTTATTTAAGACCCAATATTTAAAGGCTCGCAGAAATTAGCTTTTTTTTAATTATTCTGAGCAGAAAAAAAAATAGCCTACTTAATAGTTCTTTTTAAATTATTAACGGGTTAGTTGTGGAGTCGGAATCAGTTAGTACAAAAAGGGCCATAGGGCCTAAAAAGCTAGCTAGCATTCGAAATTGATAGATAGGTGAAGAATGATTACAAGTAAAGTCTGGTAATTTTTACCAAGTAAAAGTAAAAGTAAAACTCAGCTGCAAAGAATTGTCCAGAGCTTTCAACCAAAAACATAACAAAAGTCGGGGTAGAGTGATAATTGATGCGTGTGGACTGTGGAGCCATATGGGCCATGGATCTGGCCACCAACCGGGGACCCCACCTCATTGCACCTCGTGAAACCCTAAAAACCTTCTCCGACACCGACACCGACACCGACACCAGCTGCTGAGCGCTGCGACAATTAGGCGGTGGATTTGCCTCCATGAACGGGTGGGGCCACTTAGGTGTCAAGTCTAATTCTCACACCCATAAGAATTTTTCCTTTTTTTTTTAAGTCTCCAATATTCAAGAAAGTACTTATACGTCATAATATAATTAAATGAAGTGATATATTTTTTGCATTCCTTCACTGATTACAGGAAGCGTGAACTATCCGTTTGAATTCCTAATAGTTTGAAAATTTTTATCGCGTTCAACCACTTTCACAATGGTGTGACTCAAAAACACATTTTGTCTTACAAAATAATTAATTTTATATTGGTAAATCATACGAAGTTAACAACTTATCATTTTTTACTTAAATATGTACATATATATAATAATAATATTTTCTGAATAATTAGGGTTTAGTGATGTGAGATGCCATGATAAGAATGTACGCATTCAGTAAGCTACAAAACCAAATGAAAATTTCTGCGATTTATAAAAGCTTTATACAAAAACTCAGAGTACTATTTTACTGGCGTCACTGCAATGGATTGTTTATACCCAGTACATTCATGCACAAAAACAATAATTAACTTTCATGCTTTCCAAGAACCGACACTTTGGTACACCATTATCCTGACAATACATTTTTGTACGCTCATGTTTTTCTTTTGAACATAAGAGCAAGTCCACCTTTTAAAAAAATATACTAGTATCCAGTCCATTTAATTCATTTAATGAATAATGATAGAACTCAATAAATAGTAATAGATTAAATGGATTTTCACTCCTAAAAAAAAATAGCCTAATCAATTTTATTAAATTTTTTTATTATAAAATAATATTTTTATTTTTATTTTCTAACTTTATAAAAAAATATTACTAATTTCTGACATTTTATTTATTTTTTTAAAAGTTTTTTTGGCAAAAAAATCTGGACCATTGATCTGAAAATCTAACGATCCTCATTGTGCCACGTTAGTAGCCATTAATTTTAAATTTCAATTTTTTTACCGTTGGAAATCCAACGGCCCATAAAACTAGCCATTGGAAATCCAATGGACAGAGAAGAGCCATGTGTCCCCACGCCGGAACCCCATATTGCACCTGCACAGTGGGCCCCGCCTCTGTGAGTTTGTCGGCCATTTGCAACCACGAGCACGTGTTTCCCACAAGCCCGGCGCAAAAAAAAAAAATTTGAAATACCTGTGATGTCATACTGCTGTCAGCATGACATCACATAGGCCGGGTCTTGGCTCATCACATTTTGGGCTGGAATATAGGACTGCTTGGGCTGAGTGCCAGCCTATTAGGCTGGGTTGGAGCAAATTGACTAGGTGCCAGGCCATTTTGGTTGTTGTGAGCCAACCTATGTGGTCCTCGTGGACTTGCTCTTACTACACTCTTTTACTTTTATGATCGTTGCGTTATACGTTTGAATTTTGAAATTCTCTCATCATTAAATTATTGTAATAATTTCGAATAATTTAACTTCTAGCTTAGTAATAAAAAATAAAGAAAATTTCTATGATTATCGCAAACAAACATTTACGTTTAGGTTTTATTGTCAAATGACATTAATGAAAATCACGATACAAAAGTAAAGAGAAATGAAATTGCATGAGGAAATTCGTACTCTTATGAATTATGATATCTCAAGCCACACCTAATTTCCAGGGAAAAAAAAAAACTTTATGTATGTATGTGTTTGTGTAACAACCTGTCCCAAAAAAGTATAGTTTTTATAGTTTTAAAATATGAATTTACGAAAATGCCCTTCGAGGTAAAGATGTTGACTTTTGTTTACCGCCTTGTCATGTCATGTAAGATCCATTTTCTTGGCGTATTCTTGTAGTAATCGTCTCTACGCACGCGTGGGTGCAAACATAATGCAATTTGGAGTTATAACGAAGGAGATATTACGTTTAAAGTTGGGAACATTTTAGTAAATTGATTAATTTCAAGAAAGCTCCAAATTTTTTGGAGAAAAATTTGGAAAGCCACGTGTGTGGCCCAGATTAAAAGGAAGAAAAGATGGGAGAGAAAGGAAGGGCATGACACCCAATCAGAAAGAAGAGAAAGAGGGAGTGACCAATAAGGAAGAAAGGAAATGAGGGAAAAGAGGGAAGGGAGAAGGAGAGAACCGGCCAAACCCCGTTTCTCCACACGACCTACAACTTGACCCGTTCATATCTCGTTCAAACGAACTCCGTTTTGGGTGATCTTGGTGTCCATGGAAAGCCCTTGACATGCCCTACATCTATGTAGTGTTATATTTCCCAATTTCTTTCCCCTTTTTCCAGTTCGAAGCCACAAAGTCCAGGACCTTTCCTGCGTCTTTAATCTTTTTCCGATGTCTTCGGTGAGCTTCACTGTCGATGACCACCACCAAAAGACTCCTATCAACCCCAGGAGCAAGGTTGGATGAGGCGTCGGAGTTCGTTTTGGTGACAAATTGACAACTACCCAAATCAAGGGTTTCCGGCCGATTCAAGGCAATTTCTGTAAAAATTTGAGAATTTTTGGAAATAGTTGAAATTTTCCGACGAGTCTGGGCAGCTGACCGCCACCCACGGCGGCGCGTAGCCAAAGGGCCATCAATGCTATTTTTAGGCTAAAATAGATGCCTTGATTTCAATTTTAATATTCATATGACATAGGTTGATCGTTTGAACCTAAATTCACTACGATACGTCACTTGGTCAATATAAGAATTGACGATTTAACCGCTGGATCGTCACCAAAATTTAATACGTTATAGTACGTAATATTTGAGGACAATAGGAACTTACGGATCGGGAGTCCGACGTATGGATCTTACCAAATTGGATTTGTAAGCTCGTAAAATAAATAGTGGACCACCACTTGAATTGTGGTTGGTGGAGATCTGACAATTGGAATGTAATGAAACTTATGATGTTTAGAAGCATAATGTGGATCTTTGGAGGTTACAAATCGGAAATCTATGTTGCGGATCTTCCGGATCGAGTTATATAGTGTTGTGGACCCTAAATCTTTGACCGACGGTTGACTTTTCAATAGGTCTCAAATCATTCTAGAACGTCCTTGGGGACGTGTTTTACGTAAGTTACATGATCTGTCGATAAGAATTCTGAGTTGTGATTTGATAATTGTTCTAGACGCCGATCGTTCGAGACACCTCAATATTCGTGCTAGGGAGTTATAGCGTGGACTTCAGGTGAGTGGGCATTTGCTTTCTATATATATTACAGTTTCCAGAATGTTTTTCTTAAAATGATTTATACTTTAAACGCCATGTCGTGATAAGTTACATTTTAAATATTGCATTGTTATATTTGTGAATTGTATCGTGTGATGCTGCGAAGACTCGGGTAAGCTTCAGGTAAGTATTATGTGATTGAATGAGTTGTATTGCATTGGTATACATACATTTGTTGAGAGCTCGTCATGGCTGCACCTCGATATTAATGTTCCTGCCCAGGGCTAGGGCCAGCCTTTACGTGATTGTTCACCTCTCGTACTGCACGCTCACCTTAGATCCAAGTCTGGTGCTAGACTATCGTATAGACCACAATAGATGGTTTTAACTCGTAAGTGACCCGCGATTTATCGCACAGCTGTCACGTGATTATAGCACTTGAGCGTACATATTTATACCCAGCCTGTCGTATAGGTCACATTAGGTAACTTTGACTCGTGTGCTAGCCTAGATTGATGAGCTACAGGTCCAATTATACAGGTCACGTTAGGTGACTCCGACTGACATACTATTTTATGTTCAAATCATACATGGCTTACACTTATTATTGCTGAGATATTATGACATGGCATATTTTAGTTTTCATTGCTCTTGTGCATTGGTTTTCATACCTACATAGTAGTATTTTCTGGAAACTATATGGGTTTTACAGAGAAGGGTTAGTATTTTCAGAAAAGGTAAATGTGTTTTTCTAAAGCTTTGTTTTTACCCATTCACCCTTCTGTTTTTTGCCTCTCCAGGTTTTAGCCGCTAAACTTTTGTATCGACAAGGATTCTTGGCATATCCCAGTATAGGTGGCTACCTACGATGGTATAATCATTATCTTACATTACTATGCTTTACTTATGCTCTGTAATCACGTGTGAAATGAGTTCATTCTTGCTTACAGCGCACTCTTACATTTAGGTACTTTTAGGTTTAAATTTATTCACATTTTTCATATCACTATACTTTATGGATTCATCACCTTCCACGTGTTGGCCAGCACGGCTCGATTTGGAAGCCTAGTGTACATTCCGGGTCAAAGTGTGTCAGTGTGTATATTTTTTTTTAACAGACAATATTATTTATATTAAAAGTGAGGGGTGAGGCTTAGCCTCACAATAAGATAGTAAAAATGTGATTCAAATTCATTTTTTGACGAGAATCAAACATAAGACCTGTCACTTTCAAGTGAAGAGAATTAAAGAAATTTGACATCTAAATAGTTAAAAGCCTTTGTGTATTGTATTTTATGTCCTACAATCAATTTTCCTTATGTCCTACGATCAATTTACCTTTCTCCAAATGTTTTTGGTAATAAGAATGCTTCTTTTTAGTTACGCCACATAAAATTCTATTTTGATTTTACTTTGCTTCCTATAATTTAAAAGTCATAACTTTATTATCTGAAACTCTAATTTAACTTGTAGACTCATTCTTCTCTCTGAAACTTATAAGTCATCTCCTAAAACATATGTGGGACCCAATACCCAATAAGACTATGTCACATGTGCAATAAATTTGACTATAAATCTCCAATATGCGTTAACATTCAATAAACATATAGTATTAAGTTTAAAATAAATCGAATAGATGAAGTAAAAAAATAAGAAATAAGAAATTGATTAGCATGGCGCACCCAAATCAAACCCACGTAAGAAAATAATAGATTTAAGGCAATGTGGAATGAATTTTGAATTTTATAGAGACAACTATCAAGTTTTTTTGTTTTTTTTTTGGGGGGGGGGGGGGGGGGGATTAAGTTCCAAGGGGCAAAGTGAAGCGAATTTTGAGTTTCAGGGAGTAAAATGACGACTTTGTAGTTAACATGAGCAAAGTGAGATTAAAATTGAGTTCCAGCTAAAAATAAGCCCAATTAAAAACTCATTCTAAATGGGTATGATGGACTTCCACACAAAGAAAGGTTATTTTTCTAATGGGAAGTGTTACTGGCACTCCAAAAATCTCATTCTACACTCCTCACAAGTGAATTTTTCTTTTCAAATATAGAAAGTTTGGAGTGTAGAATGAGATTTTTGAAGTGCTAATAACAATTCCCTTTTTAAATTTTAAATAGTACTATTTACTGTTAGATCATTTAATTAGGCAATGTCATACCCCTTCCTTAAAGAGGATTAGGATGCTCGGGATCAACTAATCCTGAACATTCAACACAAAATGAACGGCCAAGAATCAAGTTTCAGAAAATGGGCGAGGGTTCGAGAAGCTACATTGGATTGCCGATCAAAGAAGATTTGGTGTTGCGGCTGGGGCAACAAGCCTAGTCGGGTTGGATTGCGGCCGGTGGATACAGCGGGTCAGATCAGCAAGTTATGATGGCAAAGTCAAGGTTCCATGATGGCGGTCCAGGGATTTCACGGATTGTGCGCGGCGTAGTTCAGATGCACATGGAAGAAAGGGGAGCAGGTCGCGTTGATTGCAGCAAGTTAGGATTGAGACAGACCGCGAAGTCGAGGTTCAACCGTAATGGTGATTGTGGGATTTGACGGGTTGCGCGCGCCGTGGTTGATAGATACAGATCTTGAATCTTGACCGTTCATTTTGTGTTAAACACTGAGGCTTAGTTCATCTCTAGGATCCCAAGAGAGGATCTAGAGAGAATCCTAATCCCCTTAAAGAGGATGTAGAGTGAATTGTTAAGGTTTGGTTGCCTCTTAGAGAGAGAGAGAGACAGAATTGATGTGATATCCTCCAAAGAGAGAGAGATAGACTTGGGAGAGACAGAATTGATGTGATATCCTCCAAAGAAAGAGAGAGAGAGAGAGAGAGAGAGAGAGAATTGATGTGATATCCTCCAATGATTCTTCCAAGACGGTTTCTATTCATGGTCAAATATGAGATACGTTCATCGCGAGATCTTCTTTGTGAGGTTCCTGGGATTTTCTAATTATATCCGTTTATTGTATATCGTATAGTCAATTTTCGTCAGGTACGGTTTATATTCAATTTTAAATAAAAAAAATTTACAATGATTTCTAACCGCATAATGTACGATAAATGAATGTGATTTGAGGATCTCCGAAATACTCACAAAGAGGATCCGATAAGGATTCTCACTCGTTAAATATAGCCTTTAACTATGTTTTTGTCTCTAAAAATTAATATTTTAAAGATATTATTAGGGTTGAGTTTTTTTTTATTCCTCTTCCTATTCTATTAATTTTGTATGCCCAAACTTCGCCTATCATGGGATTGTATGTTGCTTGCACTGGAGTTAAATTTACTTAATTCTTTTTAGCTCAATTTCTTTTAGCTCTTTGTTTGGAGACTAATTTTGTCAATTTTAAAACTAAATGTGGTCTACAGCCCTTGACTGCAAATGGCCTAAGATCGATCGAAAGATGCTAAAATCAATCGTGCGCGTGTATATATGTATCTATATCTAGGATGCCTTCAAATCAAGATTCTAAAAGACATTAAGCGCTAGTCGAGCGACGGGCTGGGGCCTAGCGTCTAAGCGGACTAGGCAGATTTAATTGAATTTAGTATATAACATATAAATAAGTGGGTACTTACACTCTAAAAAATAAAAACTGTACTTGTATCGAGAATTTACGAAACTTAAAAACTTAAGCCATATTTCCATCATTATAGACAAATGCAACAAAAATAAGAAAAACCAAAAACCAAAAATTGAAAATTCACCAATTCAGTAGGTTATTCAGAAAAACCTTGTAATTTAATTAAAAAATAAAAATAAAAACAATGGAACCGCCTAGCCTCCACCTAGACCCCTAGCTCGCCTAGTAACTACCCGATTTTTCTCTGCGTTTTAGTCTAAATTGTATCGGTCCTCCACTGCCTAGCGCCTAAATGGCTGCTTAGGTCAATTTTTAAAACACTGGTCCAAATATGCACATAAAAGGCAAATTTAAAGTTAGAAATTGTCCGATCTGATAAGTGATGAAGTGTAACTTGATAGTACCATATCAAAAATTCCAGAAGTTTTCTTTTTCCTTTGAATTTTGAAAGGTTTTTTTAAGTCAAAATGGTCTCTAAGAATTCCATAACTCCTCACTTTGGTCCCTAAGATTTGAAATCAATAGAATTGGTCCCTGAGTTTGTCCACCTTCAATCATTTTGGTCATTCCATGAAAAATCTCCACTAAATAAGAATAGAATGACCAAAATATCCTTAATTTTTACCAAATCATTTGGCCTATTGTTTATTAAACTGAGGGCATATGTCATTTTGATCCTTATTTAACATAATTTTGTACAGAATGACCAAAATGATTGATAGTAGACAATCTCAGAAATCACTTCTATTGATCTTAATTTCAAGAACTATTTTGCTAATAAGCCATTTTGAAATATTAATGGAGGTCTTACCTCCAGAGTCCACTAAACAGTCCAATAATAATAATTTATTAATTAAGTATAATTAAATATGATTTGAACCTAATAAAATATTTCTGAAACTTTGGTGGCCTCTCTGCAAAGGACACGAACAAGGTTTAATATGTAATTAAATAATAAAGAGACAATGAAGCACTGCTTTCTCTGTTTCGTATTCTGAAATGCTAGAAATCTCTAATACTATGTTTAGTAATTAATTAATTTAAGCATCGATCCCAGTACCATTTGAAAGTTTCCTTTTGGTACTTAAAAAAAGCATTATTAAATATTAATTCGTTAAAACAAATGAGCTAAGAGGTATGATTTAATTGTTAGGATATATTGGTGTTATGTGATCATGACACTTGTCAACAAATTGTGCATTTATTTAGTTAGTTACATGTGTTTGGCTCCTATATAAGTCTAAGTGTAATGATTTCCTGTGTAAGAAATTAATACAAACAATACATTCATCTCACTTTCTATCTTCGTACTTTCTTTCTGCTATATATGTATACATATTAGCATGGTATCAATCGACGGATATGATCACGCTAATCTGTTCAATCCTTCTATTGCTTCCGCTTCTCCAATCTGATATAGCCTCTATAGTTTCAGCTCGCGATCATGTTCTCTCTCTGTGCGATAGACGATCTTCTTCTCTTACTTTCTAGGGTTTGTTGCAAATTGGGATCTTTGACGTTGTGTTGAAGTTTTACTGCACACCAAGTGTTTGTTCTGTTGTCTAAGTGACAATTTCCTTCGAAGTTTGCAAATATGGTAATTGCATCACAACTTCAGATTCTTCAATCTCCAATTACTGCTCTCATTTCCACAATTTCTACTTCTGTGAATATTAAGCTTAATGATATGAATTATTTGAATTGCCAATTTCAAATGCAATTATTGTTAGAGGGTCATGGAATTATGCAGTTTGTTGATGGCTCCAATCTCTGTCCTTCTCAATTTATTGTTAATTTGAGTGAATCTGGTATAGTCTCTGGTGATTCTTCTTTTCAAATCGAGGATGATGCCTATATTGTTTGGAAAATGCATGATCGAGCATTGATGCAACTGATTACTGCGACTTTATCACTTGCTGCCATTTCTTGTGCTATTGGTAGTTCTAGTGCCTATGATCTTTGGAATAGATTGAAAGAACAGTTCTCTACTGTTTTAAGAACCAGCATATTTCAGATGAAATCTAATCTGCAAACTATTAAGAAAGGGTCAGATTCTGTGTTTAAGAATTTGCAACGAATTAAGGAAGCTCGAGATTACTTGTCTGCTATTGGGGTTTACTTTGCTAATGAGGACATTGTCATATTGGCACTTAATGGCTTGCCTCTTGAGTACAACACTTTCCGATGTGTTATTCAAGGCAGGGAAAGTGTAATTTCTCTTAAAGATTTTAGGTCTCAGTTACTAGTAGAAGAACTAATTGTGGAGAGCAATGTATCATCTCAGTTTTTGTCTACCATGGTTGCTAATACCAATACCGTTTCTGAACCTAAGTCTTCCATTTATTCTACTCAATCTAATCCTGGTCATATAGTTCATCTGCTGAATCACCTCATGGTCACACTAGTGGTTTTAAGTAGTTCAACAATAATAAGTAGAAGGGTAAAGGAAAGTTCAATCAAGGGTATAGGTATTATGCACCAAGACAACAGTTCTTTAATCAGACTTATGTCCCTACCTCAGGTGTCATTGGTCCATCTCCAACTGTGCCTTTTGCTCAATCTGTTTTTTGTCAGTTGTGTAATGCTTATGGTCATACTACACAACATTTTGCCATTCCAAAACAGTGGATAAATTTAGTTGCCAAATTTGTGGGAAGACTAACCACACTACTTGGTTCTGCTTTTACAATGATAAGGGTCATTCATATATTGTCCACAACAACCATCCATGGTTCAGTATTCCTATGCTTCTTCAGCACCTTAGTTTCCTTCTCAGCCTGCAATGCAAGCTATGCATACTATGATTCCATCTTACTCTTCAACCTTTATACAAGGAATGCATAATATGGTTCTATCCTCTTCTCAGGCATCTTCATCACAGACTTTTCCACAACTTTGGCTTGCTGATTTTAGGGCCACCAATCACATGACCACTGATCTTAGTAACTTGTCTTTAGCCTCTCCATATCTAATAAATGAGACAGTTCAAATTGCTAATGGAGAAGATTTGAAAGTATCTCATGTTGGCAGCACTGATATTTATGCACCAGTACATCATATCAAATTAAATTATGTTTTATATGTGCCCAAGTTGTCTCAGAACCTATTATCAATACATATAATTTGTCTTGATAACAACTGTTGGTTGATTTTTTATGCATTCTGTTTTTGGATTCAGGACAAAGCCACATGGAGGATCATCTACAAAGGGCTATGCAGTAATGGACTTTACCTCACCCCATCCCTTGCCAAACATCATTCTTCTTATTCACCAAGTAATATCAAGGTTTTTGCATATCTGGGACAACTTATTAGTTCATCTCTTTGGCATTGTAGGTTAGGTCACCCTACCAATACTATTGTTTCTACTATGCTAAGTAAAGCTAATATTAGGTGTTCCAAAGATGATGTACCAATAGTTTGTCATAGTTGCCTAAAAGGGAAATTTACTAAACTGCTTTTTCAATCTACTACTCATCAATCTCAAATACCTTTTGAATTTGTACACAGTGACCTTTGGGGTCCTGCACCATGTAATTCAATTGATGGTTTCAAATTCTATGTAACTATCATTGATGAATGTACTCGATTCTGTTAGGTGTTCCCACTTATAAATAAATCAGACTTTTTTGATACATTTGTCTCTTTATATGCATTTGTTCAAGCTCATTTTTCTGCAACTATTAAGACTTTACAAACAGATGGTGGGGGGAAAGTACATAAATCATAAACTACAAGCTTTTCTTAAGGTTAAAGGGGTGTTACATCAAATCTCTTGTCCATATACTCCTGAGCAAAATGGCCTGACCGAAAGAAAACATAGGCATCTTATAGAAACCACTGTTACCTTTCTGCAATATGCTAAGCTTCCCTCCCATTTCTGGTCCTTTGCTTGTCAGGCTGCTGCCTATTTAATCAATAGGATGCCTACACTAGTTTTAAAACATAAGTCTCCATTTGAGTTACTATTTGGTACATTTCCTGTCATTACTCATCTTAGAGTTTTTGGGTGTTCATGTTTTCCTTTACTAAAGCCCTGTAACATTTCCAAATTACAACCTAAAACTACTGAGTGTGTTTTTTTTGGGGTATGCCTCTAAATATAAAGGCTTCATTTGTTATGATGTTTTGAAGGGTAGGATATATATATATATATATATATATATATATATATATATCTTGGCATGTTGTGTTTGATGAATCCACATTTCCTTACCAACATTTGCTAGCTCAGTCTAACAAGTTTTTCATATCATGTGAATCATCACTTGCATCTTTAGCTCCACCACTACCTAATCTTACCAATACTATTGTTCATCCTACAATACCCTTAGCAGTGGAACAAACATCATCTTCCATACCTCAACAACTAATTTCCACCCCTATAACCCTAGACTCTTCTACTTTGAATTCCACAGATGCATCATTTCCTCAGTCCATTATTGTTTTAGCAAGCTCTTCCTTCTTACTCCATGAGGATCCTGAGTTCAGTCCTACTCAACTACAACCATTGTTTCCTATTACTCCTTTAAATATGCATCCTATGCAAACTCGGAATAAGAATGGTATTATTAAGAAGAAAGCATTCCTCAGGACTCTCAGTGATTCCAGTTCTGTTGATTTATCAATGTGTGAACTTGCAACCTATACTGCACTTAAGGTCCCTGTTTGGTATAAAGTCATGCAAGAAAAGATAGAAGCAGTGCATACTCAGGGAACTTGGAGTTTGGTTGCATTACCATTTCAGAAAAACTTAGTAGGCTGCAAATGGATTTTCAAGCTTAAGAAGTCTTTATGGTTTTATTTCCAAGCATAAAGCTAGGTTAGTAAGGTTAGTAGCTAAGGGGTTTAGTTAAGAACTTGGTCTAGATTATAGGGCAACTTTTAGCCCTGCCATCAAACCTACTACTATTAGGTTAATTCTAGCTTTGGCTTCACATTTTAAATGGCTGTTGAGGCAGCTCGATTAAAAATGCGTTCCTACATGGCTTGTTGCAAGAAGAGGTATATATGGCTCAGCCTCCAGGGTTTGAAGATCCAAACCATCTTGAGTTAGTATGTAAATTGCACAAATCTTTATATGGGTTGAAATAAGCCCCAATGGCATGGAATGAGAGGTTCACCACTTTTCTTCCTTCTCTTGGTTTTGCATCCACTTATGCTGATTCTTCTCTGTTTGTTAAGCATATTGGTACTGAGATTGTGATTTTATTACTCTATGTTGATGACATAATTGTCACTGGTAGTGCTTCTTCTATCATTCAACAAGTAATTGAGTCTCTTACAGTTGAATTTGATATTAAAGATCTGGGAAATATGCATTACTTCCTTGGCATCCAAATTGATCGAACTGGTACAAGTTTTTTCTTATCTCAGACCAAGTATATACAAGAGTTATTACAGAAAGCATTAATGGTTGATTGCAAGCCTTGTGATACACTGTGCTTGCCTTACAATCGATTACTCAAGGATAATGGTTCTCCTTTTAACAATCTTGCAGCCTATCGAAGTATAGTTGGTGCATTGCAGTATCTCACCTTCACTAGGCCGTACATTACATTTTTTGTTCATTAAGTGTGTTAGTTTATGCAGGCCCCTATGGTTTCTCATTACACTACAGTCAAGATAATATTGCAATATTTAAAGGGTACTATGACCTCTGGTATATCCTATTCTGTTAGTGATTTACAGTTAAAAGCCTTTAGTGATGCAGATTGGGCTAGAAACCTTAATGATTGAAGGTCTACAACATGCTTAATTGTGTTTTTAGGTGTCAATCCCATTTCCTGGTCCTCCAAGAAGCAGAATATGGTGTCACGATCTTCTACAGAAGCTGAATATCGGGATATGTCTTCGACTTCAGCTGAACTTGATTAGATACAACAACTTCTTGAGTTTCCGCACATCAAACTTCCAGCAACTTCAGTTCTATTTTGTGACAATTTTTCCGCAATAACTCTGTCTTTTAATCCTGTTCAACAGCAACGTACGAAACACATTGAGATAGATGTTCATTTTGTGCGTGAACGGGTTGCCAAACAACGTCTCATGGTTCAGTTTGTATTCCAGGGAGTAGTTTGCGAATCTTTTAACAAAAGGACTTAGTTCTCCTTTGTTTAGGTCTCATTGTAAAAATCTCATGCTTAGTTCATCCAAACATGAGATTAAGGGGGGATGTTAGGATATATTAATGTTATGTGATTGTGACACTGTCAACAGATTGTGCATTTAGTTAGTTACATGTATTTGGCTCCTATATAAGTCTAAGTGTAATGACTTCTTGTGTAAGAAATTAATACAAACAATACATTCATCTCTCTCTCTCTCTCTATCTTCTTACTTTCTCTCTCTAGTTCTTGATAATTATCTCTGATATATCTGTATACATATTAACATTAATCATGTTGGAGACTTATTTTTAGTTATGCCCTCATGAACTCAATTTTAATTTAATTTTGTTCTTTGTAATTCAATAATCGTCAGTTTATTCTCAGAAACTCAGAGTTAACTTCATTTTACCCCTTATAACTCGATTTTGATCCCATTTTATCTCAAAAACTTGAAAGTTGTCTCTATAAAACTCTAAATTCATTTCACATTGCCTTAGATCTGTTAATTTCTTATGTGGGTTTGATTTAGATGCGCTAGGCTAATCAATTTCTTTTTTTTAACTTAATATTCTCTTATTCTTTGATGTTCACACATAATGAAGATTTATAATCAAAATTATTGCACATGTGGCATAGTCTTATTAGGTATTAGGCCACACATATGTTTCAGGAGGTGACCTATAAGTTTAAGAGAGAAGAGAAAGTTCACAAGTCAAAGTGAAACAAATTTTTGGGTTTCAGAGAGTAAAATAGTAATTTTTGAGTTACAATGAGTAAAATAAGATTAAAATAAAATTTCAAAGGACGCAACTAAAAATAAGCTTATTTTTAAGGAAACTTTAACAAAAAGCTTCCGATACTGTTCACTTTAATGAACAACCACATTTTTACACTAAAAAGTCAATCCTAGTACTATTCACTTTACCCTTTATTTTTTCATTTTCGTTAATACCCAAAGTTTTTAAGCCATTTTCATTAGTTTTCCTTATTTTTAAAGCATGAGACGACATTTTACGTGTGTTTATATTAATGAATGAATACTAAAAATTATATTCGTTCTCCAATTATATTAAGATACATAATGTATTGATTTGTATTTCGAATCCATGAATACATCTCCCATCACGGTCGGTCTTATTTTGTAGTTGGCAACATGACCGACTTTATATTGATGTTTAGACCAACGCTAATGGTGGGCTAAAAGCCAAATTACCCCCCAAAATTTCTCCCCAAACTCACTCCAACCCAAGAGGAAAATTTGGGCTAAATGCTAAATGCTAAACTAAGGTCAAATTCCCCCCAAAATTTAGCCCAGAAATCGGAGTAGACTCCACCCAATATTTATCGAAATTAAATTTTTTTTTTAGATTAAAATGTTCACAAAATTAATTTACGATAGTCTACATTTAAAAAAAAAAAAATAATAATTTAACAAAAAAAAAGCCTAAGTTCATTCTTTAATAATCCCGGACTAAAATTTTAGGCTAGAATGGTTGGAGCAGAAAAGCTATTTCTGGGCTAAAAACTAAATTTTCTGGGCTAAAATATGATTTTTAGCCTAACCATCGGAGATGGTCTTAGAGTGACACTAGACACCTAGAAGGCTAGAACAAGAACATGCACGATACAACAGAATAAAGCAAAGAATAAAGATTGTGAAAAACCAAAATGAAATTTATGTGCTGGAGGGACCACTCAATTTCTCTTCACTAAATTGTGACAAAATCAAGCTACAAGCATGTAGGAATCCAATACATATAAGATTGAGGAGAAGTTGCTCTCAAGATAACATTGACACCGATTTACGAGTCTTGTGTTTACGATCACAACTGTTTATATTATAGATAACTTTGTACAGATTATGTCTGCCAAAAATCAATTTAAAATTAGGTTATTTAACAAATCTATTTTAGCAAATAGACAGACGGTTGTAATATTTTTACCCTATCCGACAATTTGTTTTTATCCAATTCAATTACTAAACGATCTCATATTTCATTGATTTTTTGCAATGATGATCTTTACAAAGTAAATTATGATATGAACAGTTATAAGCACAAACTTCCATGAATCGATAACTTTGGTAAAATTTTGGTGAAGAAACCTTAGATCCAAATTGCACCCAAAATTACTAAAGTTTGCACTGAAATATCTATAAAATCTCCTAATTTTGTCAATTATTGAAATACTAAAGTTCTACCAAAATTATTAATATTGCCAAATTTTCAAAAACGTACGGGAAATTTAAATAGCGTACAAAAAATACATAATTGATACTTTTTGCAAGAAGCCTTTTAAATGCTTTTGAAACTCAAATACATTTTAGCTAAAACAATTTCAATCATTTTAAAAACATTTCCAAATGAATCCTATCCCTAGAATGTGTCACCCATGGAAATCTAGTTCCTCCCAAATTGGTCACAACACTCATCACCGCGTCTGAACGAGCAAGTTCCACAAATGGTAAACGGAAGCAAACATAACAAGCACATGGATCCAATCCAAAGATCTACCATCTTCGGGAGATAAAAAAAAAAAAAGAAAAAATCCAAAGATCTACCATCATAAAATTCACTCCAAAATCCAAATAAATTGAATAATAATTTAACTGCTCAGAGACAAGTGTGGAATGTTGTAGCCTACAACTTTTGTACATGAAATATTCTTTTTCTGTCTTTGTAAAGATTGTTTTGGCAATGGACACCCCCAAAAGACACAAAATTTGGAACTTAAAACATTAACAAATTAAGAAATAATGAACCCTAAATAATCAATTGGAGAAAAGGGAAAAGAAGCTGCATCAAATTCCTAACTTTGATCAAATGGTGGGTGCTTATATTTCACTGATCTCACCCTCTTTACATAAACCAACATCTATCACCATGGTCCCCTTCCTCTTCGACTCCATGATCCTGCAACAATTTCGCCTCGGAGACTGCCCAAAAACAAAGCAATTGAAAACGCGTTAGTGAGAGTTTTTGTTTTGGTCGTATCACGAGACAACAGAGGAAGAGTACAAGGTGTTGAAAATACTTACTCTATCCCATAGGTGCGGGTCAGGCTTCTTATGAACCTCGACTTTGTAGAGATTGGAAGGATTAGCCATCTTCCACTTGCAGTGGGGATGAGGGGTACGATGCTGGACATACTCGCTGACTGTTGAATTCGTTGTCGCATTAAACCTTACCTTTGACAAGTAATAGACAAAAGGTTTCTGGCATGGGTTTCGGCTGACTGGACGAGTGTTGAATGCATATGCTGTGTAATCTGCCCTTCTGTACCAATTCAAAAACGTCCGGGAAGGCATTTCCATCTCGCGGGGTGAAAAGACACCCCGAAAAATTTGAACAGCAAAGCCCCATGAAACTGAAATGGTCCAGCTCTTTGATTTGTCGTAGCAGATGGATTGTTGTATGATTCCCGCCGAGTCCAGCTTCACTGGTATAAAAAGCCGCTGAAGGGCTTGAATACGGGTCACATTGGGGAAGATGGGCTCAACCACATCCAGGTGATGCATTGTCACTAAGGGTGCCACTGGGTGTGCTGCAAGGAGCCCGAACAGGTTTCCGTACACATCATACTGAGAGCCATCAATATGAAAGAAACGTACAGTAAGTTCACACCAAATCTATCCAAAAAAATCTACAATTTAACCATAAAGGAAAAAAAAACAGAAGAATGTTACAAATAATCTAATATAGAAGTGAGACTGCTAATTATTCACAATCAACCCCTCAAACGAGAACAACATTGGAAGCAGCGGAGGATCTTGCTCTATTTAGTAATTATACTTGATTTCTTTTTAACCAAGGCATACCCAACTAAATGCCAATGAGACTAAATGTTTCACAATTTGTGCTGTGCGGGCAACAGAAGTAGGACGGCTTGAGAAACTAACTCATGGGGAAGAAGAGATCGGTGGCTTGAAAATGAGGGGTCCCAATTTACCATTTTAGAACAAGGTGTTCAACCTAAACCTAGATTCTCCTTAAAAATTAAGGAAACAAATTAAGAAATACAATCCCACGTTAAATAATGAACTGCATTACAACAACAACAACAAAGCCACTCCGTATGAATCTTAGAACGCCACTGTGCTTCGTATTATGCCAAGTCTTCTATTAGAACCAAGTACTGCAAGTCTTTTCTTAAAGTCTCTTTCCAAGTCTTCCTATACCCCTTTGGTCCTAAGCCTCTATCTTGTAATCACATTTTTAACCAGAACATCTGTAGTCCTCATTTCATATGTGCAAATCACCTAAACCGATTTTCTCGATGCAAAACTAAATCTACATTATTTCGATGCAAAACATATATCGGTTTAACCTAAAGCTCCCAACAAATCCACCATTGTCTACTATAATTCAATGTACTATAGGAGAAATTTATAAAAAAAAGACGACAAAGTTTGAACCCTTTTCACCTCAACTGACCGCCCACATAAATGGGGTTGGGTAAAACTTATGTTTTACTCATTCAATTGTCTAGTCGGGACACTGCTCACTCACTAAAGGAGCGTGGCGTGCACGGACAGCTACTGTGTAGTTGCGTAGTGAGCTGCGAGACAAACTCCCGGTCTAACCTCTTATTTCAAGTGGGGCCCACCGCGTCGTCTTCGTAACCGAGCAGTAACAGCATTGAGCAAATCACCCGCCTAGTAAACCGACAGAACGAACTGGCCCGACAAACTCAATTACCCTCAGCCTCAGATTTCCCGAAACCGGAAAGTAACGTAATCGGGAATTATCCAACTAAGAAGATTATTAAACATTAATTAACTCAATAATACTTAATTAATCAAGGAACGCTAATTAATTGTAGTTCCAGAACTCAATGCAAACACTAATAGCCAAACCGACACTGACCCAAGTCGTGTTTCGGTCAATATCTCGGCCGAAACTCTTTAGTTTCGGGAGTTGCTGGGCGTAATTGGAAGAGAAGTGTTGCTTTCATTTCAAAAATCTCATTCTCTACTCATCATAAATATATTTTTCTTTTCTAATAAGAATGTAATATTCACACAACTCTTTTTACTTCTCACATACCTTTTTAATTTTCGGTCATTAGTTCGGATAAAGTGAAGAAAATGAATGAATATAAATTAAAAAAAGATGTGTGAGAAGTAAAAAAAAATGTGTGAGAAGTAAAAAAAAATGTGCCCTTCTGATAAAGAAAGTTTGAAGGAAATTTTGAAAGTTAGAATGAGACTTTTCAAGTAATAATAATAATTTTCATTTGAAAAAAATCAGATAAATTGAAGCCAAATTACGACTAATTAAGGCAAAAACAAATCAAATTAAGCACCCACCGACAGATTAGAGTACGGACCTGGTGAAATCCGAGTTCTTTAGTGAGTGGGACGCCGAGTTCCGCCATGCACGCCTGCATTCGGTCGTCGGAGCCGTAGAGTCCGGGGTACCTCTGAATGCACCGGTCCTGCATTTTGCTCAGCGCCAGCGCCAGCGGGTAGCTGATGGCGAAGCCGCCGCCGCCGTACGCCATGCCATACGAGAAGAAAATGTTCTGCAGGTGGCTCTCTGATAAGCTCCCGATATAATAGTACTGCGTGTGGTCGTACTTCCTCAGGACCCGGACGAGGTTGTCGGTGATGAAAACGGTGTCGTCGTCGCCCATCACGAACCACCGCACGTCCTTGAGGCCAAGACGCAGCGTTTCGCTCACGATCCGGGATATCCGAATCGCGGACCGGTGGCCCTGTTTGTTGGTGTAGGTGAACCCGGAGGTGTCGCCGGAGATTTTAATCGGCGGGAGGCCGGCGCCTTCCGGGTTTTTATCCTCAACTTCGCGGTCCAGCCAGACTATCCCGCGCATCGACTTGGGCTTGTACCAGAGCTTGATATAGTTCTTCCTCTGTTCCCAGAGCTTGGCGGAGGCGGCAATGCCGAAAATGATGTCGTTTATCTCCGTCGGCTGGTTTGCTTTATCGGGTTTTTGGGTTTTGAGCTGGAGAATCTGGGAAGTCCGATCTTGGGCGGTGGTGGTGTTGGCGGAGGAGGAGGAGGAGGAGATGCGGAGAGGGTTGAAGGGGTCGCTGTCGTCTGAGCAGGCGGCGCGTGAGGTAGAGACGAGCTTGAGAGTGTAGACGACGTAAGTGAGAGAGACGAAGAGGATGAGCCAGACGAGGAGTTTAGGGGTAGCTCTAGATTGGGAGCCGGGTCCAGGAATCGGGGTCCCTGTGGAGCTCCGCATCTGATCCCAAATCACTTTCTCTTGATCTTTCTGGCTCGCTTTCATTTTTCTCAAGTCCCTCTCTCCCTCAGAGCTCAACCCTTTTCACTGCACTCTCTGTTGATTCAAAAAAATTCACAGGTTTTGCAGCATTGGGTTTCCAAAAGGGTGTTCGATTTGGGGAATTATTTGGGTCCTTTGGAAACCCAAATGGGTGGTTGAGATCTCTCTGGAATTTTCAATCTGCGGCGGTGAAAGATTGGGGATTCAATGGGAGGGAAGAGGCAGAAGAAGATGACGATGGCGATGGTGATGGTGTTGGGGTTGCAGAAGAGAGGTGAAGGTGAGAGCTTGCATTGCTTTGCTGCCAGGTTGCACAGGACTCCATGTCCCCGAGTAGAGCCGCATCCCCAAATATTATTATACTTTCATTTTTCGTTCTTGTTTTTTGTGTTAATATCAGAATTTGCCCTCCAAAGTTTTAAGTTTTTTTCACTTTGGTCTTTCCCTCTTTTTTGGTAAAAAATTAACCGTCTTATAATATATACTTATAATGATCAAAAGTGATTTTCTTTACGAAAGCTGACATAATAACATGTGATTATTGCTGTTTTTAGGGTTCTTGGGTAACCCATATACTTTGACAAGTCTTTTACTATTGGCATGTGACTTGTCTAAAAGTGAGTATGATTTAAAGATAAAATCAACAATGCAGAATCAACTGATGTGATTAAGCTCACTTTTAATAGTAGCACAACTTGGTTAATCTAATTACTCATTTTGTTAATACATTAATTTCGAGTCGTTCCAAACAATTTTCTTGTTTACATAATTGCCACAACAATCCATTCCAACCAAGGAATTAGCTGAACTGAGTTATACTATCCATTTACATCTTGTCGAATTTTGTAATTTGACTTGTCACAATGTCATCATTTAACGTACTTTCAAATTTTTAGTGATCAACTTGGGACGACAAATTGAGGATCAAAGTGAAACCACCACTAAACTTCAGGGGCCAAACTTTAATTACATCTTCTTATTTTTATTTCTCATTTGGGTCCCAAACATGGTGGTTCAGTCTTGGGTTGGGTTGGGTTAGGTAACTTGCTTTCTGGCTTGGATCATAAAGATCAGAAACTATTCCAATTATTTAAGATTACACGTATCCAATGGCCTGAAATTTGTTTTATTTTTTTATTTTGCCTAAAATTTGTTTTGTACACTAATCTAATTATTATTATTATTTTTTTCTGCCAACCACTAATCTAATTAATTAAGTACGCTAATCATGTAGCTTGTCCTGGCCCTAATGGCTTGATCGCAATTACTAATGATAAGTGGCACTAGGCTCTAAAATTTACTATTTTATTATTATCTTTGATTTTTCAGGGAGAGGTTGCTACTCGTGTAGTAATTGCTCGCAAGTCTTAAACTTCTGTATTGTATATGATTTTGTACCTATGAAAATTTGGATACAAAAAGACTCAGCTTACAATTGACCCATTCCTTACGCACATACATTGTTACAAACGGATAGTGTTATTAACACACTTATTTTTATCTTCTACACATTTTTGTTAATTTTTAATTCTTGATCTTCTTCAATTTATTCGACCTGAAGATTAGAAATTGAAAAAAATGTGTGGATAGCATTACCCATTACAAATTTACAAATTAACTCATCAAAAGTACAAAAAGGAGATAAAATATGTATAAAAAAAAACTCAAAATTCAAGTTGAATTGAGAAATGACTTATAGAAACAAGTGTTTTGTAACTCAATTAGTTAAGAGCATTTATTCTTACACCTGAGACCTCATGTTCAAATCTCCCTCTTCGTAGTTTAATATAGATATTGTATCGTTTGTTAAAAATAAAAGACTTATACATAGAAAGAAGCCAAGTATTTTTTTCTTCTGAAAATAAGTAAAAAGTGGGATGCATAGAATTCAATAATTAATCGTACAAAGTTTAATTAATTTGAGTCCATAACTGTATCTAATCAAATACATTGCAATTAATACCTTTACCCTGTAAAAAAAAAAAAAACTAATACTTTTATGATTTATGCTATAACACTATATTTGACCATTTTCTTAAATTCATCAATACAAATGAAAATTTACAATTTTTTTAACTAAATGAAAACTTATAGTTTATTGCATCTCTATAATTTAGTGACATCTTTTTATGTGGTTTAAATTTATATCATAATTTCATGTACAACAACAACGATCAAGCTTTATTTCGCTAAATGGGATCAGCTGTATGAATCATAAAACGCCATTGCGTTAGGTTTTGTTCCAAGTCTTGGTTAGCTCCCAATACTCCATATATTTTCTTATAGTCTCTTTCAAAGTCTTTTTCTAGGTCTTCCTTTACCTCTTTTGCTTGGAACGTATGTATCATAGTTGCATCTTCTAACTAGAGCGTTGCTAGGTCTTCAGTTCATGTTTCAAAATCTCTTAACCAATTTTCCTCATCTTATCTTCAATTACGGTCACTCTAACTTTACCTTGGATATCCTCGTCTTAATCCCATCATTTTTCGTGTGCTGACGCATCCATGAAAGCATTCTCATCTCTACTACACTCATTTTTGGTACGTGTTGCTTTTTTATCACCCAATATTCTATGTCATAAAGCATCGCTGGCCTTATTGTTGTCCTATAAAAATTTTCCTTTAACTTTAATATCATAATTTCATGGACAATGCAGATTATTATATATAATGAAATATTAATGGTTGACTCAATTATTTTTGAATACCAAATCCACGAATCCGGACCCTTGAAATTTGATCCAACGGCTAAAAATAGGCCCCCCCTTTAAAAGTTATATTAACTTTAGCCATTGGATCAATTTTCAAGGGCCTGCATTGGTGGATTTGGGGGAGAGGATCCCTTCCAAGACATGGATTGTTGAAACAGGTAAATGATGTAAAATAAAAGCAATTGTTGGGGTTGCCCTAACTATATTTCTATAAAAAGTTAAAGAAAAAAGAATGGAAAAAGGTTTAAGATTTGCTGGCTGTGGGTATGTGAGGAAGATCTTAGGCCATCTCCAACTGACCCAGCCAAAGGGTTATGGGGCTAAAAATAGCTCAAAATGACACAAAAACCTTCTCCAACAGAAGGCTAGGCTAAAGGGCTCGTGGGCCGCACCAGGCCAAAAATGGGAAATCAGGCCAATCAGTTGGCCCAATCCAGCCAACCCCGGGCCAGCCCAAAATTCAAATGCCAACGGTTACTTGGCGTCAACACGACGCCAGCTAGCAACGGCTCGTTGACACCAGGTTACCGTTGGATTTGAATTTTTTTTTTTTTTTTGACAAAATTAAAAAAAAAAATATCTAATTTTTTTTCCTATAACTACCTAAGCCATTAAACAACATTAAAGATGGGTGAATGCCCAAGTACTATGATGTCAGTTTGGGATCCTGGGACTCCAAAGAAAGCATGTCAGATCCATGTGTCAAACAAGACAACCACCTATAACACAATAGTTGGCTTTCTCGATCTTTCGCTAAAGCCTCATTGCCATCCAGTGGAACAATTCTTCCACTTCCAATGCATGCAATCTAATGACCCTATCTTGCCCGAAAAGCCACGGTCTTTAGCTTTGCGAAAGAACCGATCCAGATCTGCTTGATTTGGTTTACGGAGGTACTCCTCTTTGTAAATCTGGACAACTGTGTGACATAATTCAACAAGATTATCAAGGCATGTAGACTTAGACATACCATATGTATTCTCTATCACATCAGCTGTGGAGGCATATGCCAGCGTTCAGAGTACAATAGTAACCTTTTGATGAGGTAAGAAACCAGGACAGCCTGCTCTGTCCAACTTCTCTCGAAAGTATGGATTGACATGTTAGACATCATGAAGTAAATGCTCGAAGACTTGACACCTCATCTAGAAGCAATGTCTGAAATCCTCTTCGGTGTACATCAAGTTAGGGTTGAAGTAGTTGTTCATCAGAGTATCATGCGCCATCTCTCTATTTCGTGGTTTGTAAGAGCGACTAGCAATAGAGCCACCTCATTGAGGTTGTTCTTCAGTTGCCTCACACGCCATGACCCTAGCCATTGTTGCCATATATGTTGTGTTGCACCATGCTTAATCTTCTTCATCAAACTCCTCATCTTCTCGTCTCATCTACGCCCATTTAGCTTCCAATTCGGAATTGGATAAGGACTCCTAGTTGGAATGCGAAGAGGATCCAAAGTTGGAATTCATTGCAAACTTGAATTGAAAAAGATATTGGAAATGGCAAAGATGAGTGTGTGAATTATACCCCAATATCCACCTTATTTATGGACATTGGAAGTTGAAGATAAGAAGTACCACACAAATAAGAATCCTATCTAAAATTTGCACAACCAATTACATCTCGACACGTGGCACTCGAAATCCTATCCGAAAAATTATTGAGATTAAATATCAATAAGAAATCTAGAAAGTTACTCACATATCAACACATGGCACTCAAAATTGAGATTACATATCATTAAGAAATCTAAAAAATTACTCACATATCAATACGTGACACTCAAAATCCTATCTGAAAAATTATTGAGACTACATATTGACAAGAAATCTGGAGAGTTACTCACTTTAGTGACACGTGTCACTCGAAATCCTATTTAAAAAATTATTGAGGTAGTTTAATTTAAGTAACCATATTAACTCAATTAAAATAATAAATTATGTTTGGCCTATGGCCCTTTGGCATCCTCAGTTGAAGATGGTTTTTTATCACATAGTTATGTTTGGTCTATGGCCCTTTGGCCCCCTCGATTGGAGATGGTAAGAAATATAGCCTGACATTGTTCATTAAAATATTAATTTCTTGGAGGGCTATAGGGCTAAAGACAGCCCTCTAGCCCTCTTTCGGTTGGAGATGGCCTTAAGTCTTCCCCCTTAACCTCTTGGGTAAACCAACTATCACCCTTCGTTGAGTTTAGCTCACAAACTATTTGTATTAGTAGAGGTTATTAGAAGTAACGTTTGAAAGATAAAACTAGTAGAACGATAGCGTTGATTAGTTAAATAATTAGTTGTTAGAATGAGAGAAAGTCGACAGAGATTGAATCCGCACCAAAATACAAACATAATTAATTTTCATTATCGCGGTAAAATGCTGGTTACAATATAAAACTATTTAATTAAAGCTTACCGTGTATGTCATTGAGATTATTTACCATTTTTTAATTATAAAATAGACTAGCTACTAGGGAAAGACCAAAAGGGAAAGGGATCCACTATGGATCCTTTCCACCAAATCCACCAATCCGGGCTCTTAAAATTTTATCCAACGGCTAAAATTATTATAACTTTTAAAGGGGGCCCTTGTTTTTAGCTGTTGGATCAAATTTCAAGAACCCGGTTGGAGGATTTGGTGAAAGAAATCCGGAGAGGATCCCTTTCCGACCAGAAGGGGCAAGCACTACTTAACTCAGTCAAATCAAATGGCTATGGTAAATCATATGGTTGTTGTTTTCCTAAACCTAAACCAACTCAGTTACTCAGTCCATAACATAGTGCACATTTTGTTGATTTCAGGTGGCAATGATGTAGAACGAATGATACAGGAACAACATGATAGAATAAAATCCAACATTTGTGGATTTGAACTCTCAACTTTGATTTAGCTCCATAATTAATACGTTGCTTAAAAAGAACGGCAAAACCGAAACCCTAAATATTACAAGGCAGAATTCCATTGTTTGCTAGGCCAAATCGACAGTATACGTTTCTAGAGTCTTACATATATATGTTGCTTTTTCTATTTTGATTCCTTCAGTTAATATATACCTCCCACCAACCGCTTGAATTCCATCTGCATTCAAATATCTGTTTACTGCATTTTCTTGTAGTAGCACTACTACTTACATTTGACTTTTACCCTAAAGATTGTGAAAACATGACAGGGATTTTTCAGCTACAAGGACCACATTCTATTCCACAACTTGAATCCAAAACAAAAGAGAGATGAGAATTAACAAATAGGATCTTTGGATCTTGCCCTTTGAGTGTGAGATTTGCTAGGAATATTGTCAGTCGGGCTAGTTATATATTCCCATACGGTTAATTGAAGGCTACTGTGTTGTATCAGTTGGGACAAAGGAAAGCTATGTATCTGTTGGCTAGCAAAATAGCTAGCCATGATTTCTGTCTCGAGTCTTGACCATATATGGTCAGAAACCAAAACCAAAAACCAAAAAATAATAACACCAAAATTTGCGCAGGCTAACATCTGGTGCACATAAAAACTATTGCAGGCATACGGAAGCTGGCCGACCCCGGATTCTGAACTCCGAAGACAATGCCCGTGAAGAAACCATGGCAGCTTCTCAGTTTCTCATCGAACGATAGGGATACATATGGTTGGTGTGGTTAGTGGGGAAAATTGTTGATATCTGGACATTGAGCATCAACCATACTAGTCGGCACTGAAAAAAAATGTGTCAAGTTATCATTAATCTGATAAAGTGGACGGTGTGACATAATTATTTAGTATAATAGCATGTGTGCTATTTTAGAAATGAGTATTAATGTTAGAGAGATTATTTTTATAGACTATATTTTGTAGATCACATGATGTGCTCGTTGATGGTTAGAATCATTCTTTAAATCATTAAAAATAGAATCCAACCATTACAAATTTACACTTTAACTCATTAAAAGTACAAAAAGGAGATAAAATATATAAGAAAAACTCGAATGAATGAGAAATGACTTATAAAAGCAAGTGGTTTGTAGCTCAGTTGATTAAGATTATTCATCATTATATCTGAGATCTCATGTTCAAAACTCCCTTCTTACAATTTATTGCAAATGTTCTATCGTTTGTTTAAAAAAAGACACATATATCGAAAGGTGCCAGGTTTTTATTTATTTATAAAATAAGTAAAAAGAGGGATGCATAGAATTCAAATAATTTGTAGTTAGTTTAATTAATTTGTGTCCATAATTTGTAGTGTATCTCATCATCAAATACATTGCAACTAATACTTTTACCCTGTCAAGAATAACTAATACTTTTACGATTTATACTAAACCTTGTATTTGACCATTTTCTTAAATTCATCAAATAAAAATGAAAACTTACAATTTTGTTTACCCAAATGAAAACTAAAAGTTTATTGCATCTCTATAGTTTAGTGACATCTTTTTATGTGATTTAAATTTATATTTTTTTTCATAATTTCATGTATAACAACAACTATTAAGCTTTATCTTGCTAAGTGGGGTCGACTTTAAGAAGCTTAGAACATCATTGTGTTCGGCTTTGCGCCAAATCTTCATTAGCTCCAAGTACCCTATATCTTTTCTTATAGTCTCTTTCAAAGTTTTCCCTAGGTATTCCTCTACTTCTTTTGATCGGAGTCTCCGTATCATAGTCGCATCTTCTAACTAGAGCATCGCTAAGTCTTTGGTTCACGTGTCCAAACCATCTTAATCGATTTTCTCTCATCTTATCTTCAATTGTGATCACTGTCACTTTACCTTGGATATTCTTGTTCTTAATCCTATCATTTTTCGTGTGCCCACGCATCCAAAAAAGCATTCTCATCTTTGCTACACTCATTTTTTGCACGTGTTGTTTTTTGATCGTCCAATATTCTATGCCATAGAGCATCGCTGACTATATTCCTGTCATAGAAATTTTTCCCTTAAACTTCAATGTCATAATTTCATGGACAATGTATATTTTTATATATAATGAAACATTAATGGTTGACTCAATTATTTTTGAATACCAAATCCAGTAGGATCTGGATTATTAAAACAGGTAGATGGTGTAAAATAAAAGCAATTGTTGGGGTTGCTTGTATCGGACATTAGAATCTATGAACCGTAGAGAGTTGCTAGGTTCATCTAAATTCTAATTTTAATTCTTGAAGTAAGTGAACTTCAATTTAGGATTAACTTCTTAATTGTTTGATACTTCTTTTAAAAGGGTTTCAAAACGCTAACTATATTTCTATAAAAAGTTATAAAATAAAAAATGAATAAAAAAGGTTTAAGATTTGCTGGCTGTGGGGATGTGCGGAACATCTTAAGTCTTCTCCCCTTACCTCTTGGGTAAATCAGCTATCACCTTTCATTGAGTTTAGCGCACAAACTGTTTGTATTAGTAGAGGTTATTGGAAGTAACGTTTGAAAAGTAAGAGTAATAGAACGATAGCGTTACTTAATTAAAAAGTTAGTTATTAAAAAGAAGAAAATTTCATGGAGATTGAATCTATACCAAGATATAAGTATGATTGATTTACATTACTACAGTAAAACGCCATTTACAATATAAAACTAGTTAACTAAAGCTTACCGTGTATGTCATTGAGATTATTGATTTTTAATTATAAAATAGACTAGCTAGTAGGGAAAGACGGACAAGAAGGGGTAAGTACTACTTAACTCAGTCAAATCAAATGGCTGTCGTAAATCAAATGGTTGTCGTTTTCCTAAACCTAAACCTAAACCAACTCAGTGACTCCGTCCATGACATAGTGCTCATTTTGTTGATTTCCGGTGGCAATGGTGTAGAACGAATGGTACAGGAACAACATGATAGATAACAAAATCCAACTTTTGTGGATTTGAACCCTCAACTTTGACTTAGCTTCAAAATTAATACCTTGTTTAAAAAGAACGGCAAAACCGAGATCCTAAACTCTAAACCCTAAATCTTACAAGACCGAATTCCATTGTTTGCTAGGGCAAATCGACAGTATACGTTTCTAGAGTCTTACATATTTATGTTGTTTTTTCCATCTGCATTCAAATATATCCGTTTCCTGCATTTTCTTGTAGCACTACTACTTGCATTTCACTTTTACCCTAAAAGGACCACAACTTGAATCCAAAACAAAAGATAGATGAGAATTAACAAATAGGATCTTTGGATCTTTGGATATATGCACATAAAAACTATTGTAGGCATGCGGACGCTGGCGGGCCCCGGATTCTGAACTCCGATGACAATGCCAGTGAAGAAACCGTGGCAGCTTCTCAATTTCTCATCAAACGATAGGGATACATATGGTTGGTGTGGTTAGTGGGGAAAGTGGTTGATATCTGGACATTGAGCATCAACCATACTAATCAGCACCAAAAAATGTGTCAAGTTATCATTAATCTGATAAAGTGGACGGTGTGACATAATTATTTAGTATAATAGCATATGTGCTATTTTAGAAAGAGAACTGTTATTAGTATTCCAAAAATCTTATTCTACACTCTTCATAAGTGTATTTTTCTTTCTAATTATAAAAAGTTTGGACTGCCAAATGAGATTTTTGGAATGCTAATAACAATTTCCTTTAGAAAAGAGTATTAATGTTAGAGAGACTATTTTTATAGAACATATTTTATAGATCACATGATGTGCCCATTGATGGTTAGAGTCAACCTTTAAATCATTAAAAATAGAATCCAATCATCAGTCACTATATCATGTGATTTACAAAATATGGTTTTCCTAATATTTTCCTACATAAAATATAAATATTGTAAAAAAAAACTTGCTTTTCCATCTTCAATTTATTTGTTTAATTAGGACAAAATCTCCCCGATGAAAATGTGGCAATTACAGTGGAGGTTGGATAATCATAGTGAGCGTAATTGGACTATTTTTCCAGAAACCAAAACAATTGCAAAACATCGAATAAAGGCAACAACAAGAAAAATTAGTCACATGAAACATATTAACAACAAATTGCTAATGAACGTATGCCGTTCCTTGAGAGCCTCCTCTAGAGAACTAATTTAAACTTAATTTCGGTAGGTGTCGTAAAGGGGTGGCCATTTCATTGGTGCTGGCTGTGTCCTTAGAAATTCTACATGAGCAAAGATTGCGAGCATTTCTCTGTCAACTTTGGTCAAGACGAATTTCTAAATGCTGAAATTTGAGATTTAGTTATTGGTTGAAATTTGCGTGGAATAAGAAATTTGAGAAGATTATTCACCCTTGTTGCGCACTTGATAATCATCCTTTCATTTGGTAGGTAAAGAAACATGAAGAGCGACAAGAGTGAGGTATGTTATTAACACCCTCAAATGGGCAGACAAAAGGGTAATGCTTTACGTCTCACCAATGTCCGATAGGTAACATATATAATGACGCACATACTTAACATTTTTCCTTACAAACCATCGTTCTTGGTTTTCTATAATTGTTTGAAAGGGGACTTCACTTATCTAAACTTATCTAAACCATCGTTCTTCTTGGTTTTCCTTACAAACCAAATTATTTGACACTTATCTAAACAAATTCCCACTATATACAACTTCAACAAGCTTATAGGGAAGCAAACATGACAGCAGACAATCTCCCAAACTTAGAACATAGATGTGATCGCATTTATAGTTTACTTATGAAATTTCAAGGAAATTATACCAAGGATAAACTTTTAATTTTTTTTTCTTTTTCAGTACAATGATATATTTTACACTAAGGAGAGGGGGAGTTCGGTTAAGCCGGAGAGGGGAGAGTTTGGTTAAGCCACACAATGGGTAGCCTAATTTGGTATCGAATTCGTCATCTACGAGATTCGAACCTAATACCTCTCACTAACAAATGAAGAGGAATACCATTAGACTGTAATACTGAGTGGCTGGATTAACTTTGATTTGTATAGTTTAAAGATCCCTCTTTTCTTGTATTTTTTCCTTTATTATTTCTTCTTGTGTTATGATGAGTAATGTTTATGTCTTCCCAAGACCAGGTGTAGCTTTTTTATATTCAATAAATTTTTTTTCGTACTGTCGAAGTTTTAAAAAAATTCCGCAGAGAACAACCTTCAACATAATATCTTTTTCATTTGTTTTATAGTTACCAAGTAACATGATAAAGCCATGGCCCAAACAAAAGGGCTTGGTAGATAAAGGAGGCCCATAGAGTTGGGCCATTGTACCCAAGCTTTTGAATCAGTGAGCGACTTGCAACCACGAGGACTTCCCTGGTGCACATTTTCAACCATGTAATTATCAAGTTTACTCCTTTGAAGTTTCTTAGTTTTCAATATTTTAAGTTTTTCACATCCTAGTCTAGTACTTAAAGTGATAGTTCTGGAATACTTTCATACATTCGTTAAGTTTTTATTAAAATAATCGTTAACCTGTGATGTGGCGCTTACGTAGATAATGATTGAGCATCATGTGTTAATCTGACTCCACTTGAACAATAAAAAAAATTAAAAATTAAAAATTAAATAAAACTCTCGCCTTCTTCTTTCTCCTCGATACTCTTCTTCCCAGGACGAACAATGAAATCAACATCTCTCATTTCTCCTTTCTTCACCATTGTCTTCGTCCTCTTCTTCATCACTACTCCTGCTTTGAACCTTCATCCTCCTCATCCCAAAATCCAAACCCATCCTCCTCATCCCAAAACCCAATCCTAGAGCCCACAGTGATAAGAATTTGAAGAGGGACCAAGTGATGGGATCTTTGGATCCAACCTATACGATCAGTTTGGAGAGAGTGATCAAGAGGCTTCCAGAGCTCAAGTGTTTGGCTTTGAAGGGAAAGCCTCACTTCACCAACTTCAATTTGGTCCCTCATGAGTAGGGTGACTTCTTGTAGTCGTGGATTAAAGCTCTCATTGACAACTGGGTCCGCTGGAGAACCCTTAAAAGGATGGTCGTCTCCAACGAATGCCTCAAGCTTCTTCCCAGGTCATTTCCTAATTGGAAGTCCCTGCCTCTCTCCTCACACTTTTCACCCTTTCTTTCTTCTCCGTGCAAAAGAACACTGTGTCTATAGGGCGATGTCACCGTCGGTGGAGCTGAGTGCGAAAAACGACGATGTATAAATCACTTTTTGTACAGTCTTTGTCTCCAGGACTGCTTGCAACACGTTCTTTAGTCCCCCGACGTTGACCTAACAGAATTGGAATCGAAAATTGAACTAATTTCATGGTCGAGAATTTCGGATTTTGATTTTGATTTAGGGTTTTGGAGAATTAGAGCTTACAAATCTTTTGAGAAAACGTTTGTGTTAGAGTCGATGAATGGGGGATAAGAGGCAAAGGTGGGGAGAAGAGTTGACGAGTTGATAAGGAAATGTGGGTCCAGCTGAGTCGACGTTCTCAGCGATGATTTGACGAGGGAGAAGGGGTGGGTCGGCAATTCGATAGGAATGATGAGCTTACGAATAGATAGGGACAGAGGAGCCGTTGGTTCAATAAGGAATGGTGACTACATAGAAAGATGGTTTTGACGGCTCTAATATGAGAGCACTTCCACCATGAGAAACCCTCCCCTAGGTTATTCACTATTTAATCCACCTAATGAACAGTAACTGCTCTTAATGAACAGTAACTACTTTTTGCATCTCCACCGTTGCACTTGAATAGCCCTGGCAATAGGCAATAAAATATTAGTTTTTTTTTTAAATAATACAAAATAATTTTATTTATAATTTCGGATAGGATTTTTAATTGGTCTTGTTGTACCATTTTCTATTAAAATTTTTTTTTTATTTTTTTCTTTTCACATGGTGCAGCAGATCCCAATCCAAAACCTTTTTTTATTATTATTTTTTTTCTTCTACTCTTTCACATGGTGCCAACGCACCATTCCAAAATCAGAGTACTCATTCTTTTCAACCTGTGTCCCCCCCACCCCCCAACGCACCCAAACCCTCCTCCTCTCTTCCTCCATCTTCACCACCCCACCGCCGCCTTTCTTCCTCTATCTTCACCATCCAACCCACCTTAGCCTCCATCAACGGTCCCAATCTTCCCCGCTCCCTAACCAAACTCTCTCTCTCCTCTTTCCCCCAAAAACAAATCCCAAATCGTGTGATCTAGTCGCGCCAGTTAAAGGAGGAGGATCGCGAGGGGGCGAATGCGATGTGGGGTGTGGCGGCAGCTGCGGCGGATGAGGGATTAGATCTCTGCCATTTGTTTGTGGGTGTTCATCAACCTCGACGACGAACTCCGGCGAGAGCCGTTGAGTTCGTCGCCCTGACGTCAGCCCAAGTCACGTTGCCTTCGGGCTGGCAACTCGTGCCGGGCCTCTCCTTTGGGCCCGCTCGGGCTCCATCGCCAGCACACGCTGGGCTTGGTTGCTCGGGCTCTTTGCCACTGTTTGCGGGCCTGTCTCTCGAGGGAGAGCACACGCTGAAAGTGCTCTAAAAGAAGAGATGACTGGCGATATTCAATGTCTGGGTTCGAAACATCGAAGTATGATGAGGATGTGCAGAAGAAGGAGATGATATTATTCTTTTTTTTTTTTTTTTTTTTTTTTTTTTGAATTTCTTTTAATGTTTAAGTAGGGCCAAATTGACAACATGGTGCCCAATCAATGTCCACGGAGATGCCACATCACAGGTTAAGAGAAAGCTTACGAATGTATGAAAGTATACAAGATTATCATTTTAGCTACCAGACTGAGATGAAAAAAACTTAGATGTATGAAATATTGAAAACCAAGAAACTATAAATTGAGAATTATCCTTTTTAATTATACATATTATTTGCATGTTTTTCATAGCCATAGATTTTTTTTTATTTGAATCAATACAACAATAAAACCTTATCTCACTAAATGAGGTCGGCTATTTGAATTTTAGAACACCACTGCTCTTTTCTTTTTTTTTGCCATACCTTTTGTTAAATCTAAGTAGTCTAAGTCATTTCTTAGAGTCTTTTTCCAAGTCTTCCTAGGTTTTTCTCTACCACTTTGGCCTTAAGCCTTTGTCTCATAATTACATTTTCTAACTGGGGGGTCTTCGTTTCATATGTTCAAACCACCTTAACCGTTTTCTCTTATCTTATCTTCAATTTCGGCTACTCCTAGTTTACCTCAAATATCCTTGTTCCTAATCTTAATATTTCTCCTGTACCCACACATCCAACTAAGCATTCTCATTTCCGCTACACTCATTTTCTGTACGTGTTAATACTTCCATGTCCAACATTCTGTGTTATAAAGCATCGCTGGCCTTATCGCCGTTCTATAAAAAAATTCCCTTCACCTTTAGTGGCGTACGACAGTCGCACAATACACCCAGTCCACTCTTCGACTTCATCCATCCAATGTGTATTCTATGATTGAGATCTCCATCCAATTCTCTGTTCTTTTGCAAAATAGATCCAAGATAGCAAAAGTGTTCGCTCATTGATACTTTTTGATCTCCAATCCTTACCCCTAACTCATTTGAACCTTTGTTCCCATTGAACTTACACTCAATATACTATGCTATTGACCTACTTAGGCGAAGACCTTTAAATTTGAATCTATGCCATGAAATATTATGACCCATCAAATTGATCTTTCTCTGTCTCTCTCTTTATCGGTCAAACGTAGCCACCCCTCACCCGCGCTGGTATTAATCTCATTATCTTTTTCCTTAATACCCAGTCCCCACAACTTCATTTCTCTTTCTACCTCCATTTTTCATGCTTCAGGTCCATCTTCATTTTTTTAATGTTGTTGGGTTAAATAGATCTGAAGCTTTGGTATAATCCTTAGTTTGAACAACCGGTGAGGTGACTGTGTGATTGCACTGTGACTTCTCATTGGGGATGTGCATTCTGGGCATTTGTTAGGGAATTTGGGTATCCAACAAATTAGGTATTGTTTGTATTAGATTGTAATATAGAATAGTGCTATCCACCTTTGTTAATTTTTATCAATCAATATTTTGCAATTTATTGGACGGTCAAAATTAAATTGCGAGGAATGTGAGAGTAAAAATCAGTGTGTGATTAGAACCACCAGTAATATATAACTATCTGTTATAAACTCTGTATTTAAGTATGATTGTGTAAATTCTAGATTAGATTTGATTTTAGTTATTCTTTCCTATAGGACTTGTATTCCTTGGAGGAGAAGGATTTTTTCCTCCTTTTTTACTATAAATAAAGGCACTGTGTATGGGGAATAACACATTTACACAACCCTACAAACACATCTCTCTCCTTACTCTCTCTCTGTCGTGCCCATTCTTTCTCCTTGTTAGATTAAAATAAGCCACAACACGTTATCAACGCGCTCCTACTGTTGCGCTTAGTAGTCTAACGTGGAACTTTTATGCATCAAACCAGTTCATCAATATCATCACACATTTAGGTTCTTCCAAAACAACGGTTTTTATCTCGATATTTTGCAGCCTTGATAGCATGAACATTCACCATAATGCATGACCCAACTTTACATTTTTTGAATTTTAGATTCTACATAAATTGTGTATGCATTATATCTATAATTGTTGAATTATGTGAATTGATATTGTCAAGAATTGCATTATATATTTGCTAATGCATTAAATTATATGTTGAACATGCATTGAATTATAATATGGAAATTTGAAAACAACTTGAAAAAATATATTAAGGTTTCATTGGAAACCTCGAGTGTGACGGTTGGAGGCCAAGTCGTCGAGCTCCCCAAGCTGAGCTGAGTGAACCAAGCCACGGAGCCAGAAGTCCCAGGCTTTGCAACCTAGAAAAACCCAACGCCATTAATGACATCCTTGTCTATGACCACCACGGGCATGGCCTGTAGCAACCGCTCTGAGCCTTTAGTCACTATCACCGACGACCAAAAGTCATCCCTGACGAAAATTAGATCGAGATTCACTTGAATCTCATTGGAATTTCTTGAAAATCCAATTTAAAAATTCTAGGGTTTGGTTATTGAATGTCGAAATTAACCTTCTTCGTTCACCAACGTGGTCGTCGTTGACCCACGTGACTCTCCCCAAGTTCTTTTAACCAAGACACGACCGCCAGAAGCGGCGGCACTAGTCATCTCCTTTGATGCGTACACCCAGCACAGTTGAGATTTATGTTTGGTCTGATCGACCATCCTTTGGGCCTAGACTCATCTTAGCCTGCAGCAATAAAGTTTTTTTTCATGGGCCTTCAAACCCAGGCCTACTGCTACTCACCCTAAGCCCATGTGACACCAGCCCATCTGGTTTTGGTGTCCCTGTGCATGACGCTGCACAAGATCCTAACCTACAGCTGGTGCATCTGTGCACATGCATCGCGTCACATTGGATCCCAACCTCTGGTTGGTGCATCCATGTACCCACACGCACATGATCCCAACTTACAGCTGGTGTATCGGTGCACCTACATCGTGTCATACTCGAACACATGTTCTTGTTGTCCATAAGGAATGCTGCATTCTCCAAACTGTTGGCTCAGCTTATCAAGCTCAGGGCTTACCACCCTGATTATTCGATCAAATATATTTGAATGGGTAATGCTGGAGAATCCACATGTAAAACTTTTTATGACTATTGAATGTCAATTGGGGTTGAAGTTGAGCATCCAGTGCCCTATTTTCACACCCAGAATGGTCTAGCAAATGATTGCTCGATCGTTGGTCATATGTACCAAGCTCCCGATCACTGCTTAGGGCTATGCAATATTGCACGCATCCATGTTGGTTTGCCTGAGGCCTGTTGCGACCTAACCATATATGTAACGACCTAATTTCTTAATTCGGAAGATAATTACTATAATAGGCCTAAAGAAATTAAACCCTAAGATTTATTTTTAAATTAATCACCCAATTCCTTTTCTTAGACAAATTTTCAATAAAAGATTAATCTCAGTTACTTTATAGCTGCATCTAACTTCTCGTTAAACTGCCTATGTACCATCAACATAGATCAAGCCATTCGTAGTTCACCTTTCATTTTTAATCCATTTCCTAAATTATTCAAGTGGAGGAAATATTCAATACCATATTTAGCAATTGAAACACATCAAATGGATACCCAAAAAGTAATTCAGAAATTTGCATAAAAAGACAGCATCGGCCCACTGGCCACACATCGCTGCAGGTGGTTGTTTCCAGCGAACGGAAACCCAATTTTTTTATGAACTCCAAAAATCACCAAATTTTATAGACTTGTAGAACACAACAAGAGGAACAACTTTCATACCTGGGCCGAAGTCCAATGCGGCCGGGAAGACGTCGAAAATCGCCTCAACCTGCCGGAAATCAAGTTTTTCAGACTAACTCGAAAAATTACCAAATTTTATAGGGTGTTAGAGCTCAATGAAGAGAACAACTTTCATACCAAGGCCGAAGTTCAATTTGGCCGGAAAGCACCTGAAATTGGCCTCGCACCATCGCAAACCCTAGAAATAGGTGTTCATGATTCAACGCCAAAATGAACTCCGACGCTACAACCAATGCTTGGGCCTTTCTCCTAGGATTGAGGGGAGTCTATTGGTGGTAGGGATTGATGGTAATTGTTGTCGGAATCACCGAAAAAGGGTGAAACCAGTCTGACAAACCGAAACTTTGTGGCCATCCCCTCATTTCCTCCCTTCCTGATTGGCCATCCCCTCTCATTTTCTCTCCCTCAACTCTCTTTTCCCCACTCTCCTGCTGCCATTTGGTAGCTAAAACGTCTCTAACTTATGCATTATAACTCCAAATTACATTATGTTTGTTACACACATTTGTATTGACGAGTACTACCCAAATATGTAAAGAAATTTGAAAAACCATGAAAGGATTAAAATATGTCCACGAAGAATCCCGCTTAATACAATAGGGTCATTTTTTGTCTTTTTCACTTATTGATAAATTTTACGACATAAATTATAGTAATTTCCAGTAACAAAATTTTAAAATTTCTCGATTAAATTTTCATAACCATAAATCGATCTATTTTTATTCTCTCCACATATTCATATATTTTAAATTTTCAGGTATTACATTCGACCCCCATTAAAATAAATCTCGTCCTCGAGATTTCTACCATCGAATAACGAAAAGGAATTTAAAGCTAATCCTACCATTCCATTTATAGTGAATAAAATCATTACCTCAGTCTACGATTTTATTCAACCTCCAAAAATAAATAATTCAACGAAGCAATCATCTATACTCAGATTTCCTACCACCCTCATTGGTAGAATATTAGCCACACTTTGGCAAAATAAATATCAAAATCTCAAGCCATAATTCTCATTGGCTGAATAAATACCATAATATCAAGGCACATGTACCATTTGCTAATTAAATACTAGCATAAGAACCACAATCATGGGTAAAGCTACTTACCATCATCGGCTTTACATAACCGTTACCTTGATTCTTTCTTAAAATCTCTGGCCACAATCACTAGCATTGGCTAATTAAATACTAGCATAAGAACCACAATCATAGGTAAAACTACTTACCATCATTGGCTTTACATAGCCGTTACCTTGATTTTTTCTTAAAATCTCTGGCCACAATCACTGGCGATAGCAGACATTAGAAAATTTTTTCCATATTCACTTTTGGCAAAACAATTATCATATATTCTCATCGTAGCCATCATCAGCCAAATAAATATCAGAATTTCAAGCCATTATCATCAGTGGCCAAGTAAATATTACAATTTCAAGTTAAACCAACAGAATTGGCAACCCAAATGTTAGAAATTCCAGCGAAAATCATTGGAACTTCTAACCACAATTACTGTATAAAAATGAGGAATTTAAAACCAACTCGCAATTTCTGTTTATATTAAACGAACTCAAATTCTCATTCTATTATTCATGTCCACCAATAATCCAATAAATGAAGAAATCTCCATGCTTTTTCCATCATCCCAATTATAATGACCAATTCATAACTTCGATTTATGATTGATTTCCCGTTCGATAAATTTAATCTTGATTTTGTAAATATTAAAATTTTCAGCCATAAATATCATTGGCAAAACAACGATTTCATCACCTTTTTCTTTTATCCCAATAAGTAACTAGCAACTGGAAAAGAATAGTAATATACCTGGCCAATATTCATATCACACATTTATCAGATTGATAACTCCTTCTCACAGCCCACACATGAAGCTTTTATCCCAGAAACATTGGGTCTTTGTGCCCATTCGATTATTTCTCCACATTTTACGGATCATTTCGCCCAAATCAACATTCACGAGCCACTTTGCCAAATCAAATATCCACATGCCATTTTGCCTAATCAAGCATTCCTCTCATTCCACAGGCCATCACGCCTAAATCGACATCCACCGGGCCTTTTCACCCAAATCGACATCCACGGGCCTTTTCGCCCAATTCAACATTTCTCAATTGCATAGGTATAATACGACTTTTCCATCTACTTGTCACAATTTCACAATTATCTTAACATTCAACATTTTCATAATGCATATCATAATATCAACTCAAATCAAGATTAATCCGAAACTTTAAATCAAACGCTCATTCTTAGAGCTATACATAAAATATGACATTTTAAAATTTCTACGCCTACTCAATTCAATTTACTTCATGGTGAATCACAATATAGGTATTCCACATAAATTCTTCAATAGTCATAGAACTTATGAAATAATGCAATATTAATGCAATTCATAATTTACATCCACAACTCAATAATATCGCATTGTAAGGTAGGATCATTTGCTCTGATACCATTTGTAACGACCCAATTTCTTAATTCGGAAGATAATTACTATGGTAAACCCAAAGAAATTAAACCCTAAAATTTATTTTTAAATTAATCACCCAATTTCTTTTCTTAGACAAATTTTCAATAAAAGATTAATATCAGTTATTTTATGGCTGCATCTAACTTCTCGTTAGACTACCTGCGTACACTCAATAGGGATCAAGCCATTCGTAGTTCACCCTTCATTTTTAATCCACTTCCTAAAATATTCAAGTGGAGGAAATATTCAATACCATATTTAGCAATTGAAACACATCAAATGGATACCCAAAAATCACAAAATATTACAAACTTGTAGAACACAACAATGGAACAACTTTCATACCTGAGCTGAAGTCCAATTCGGCCGGGAAGACATCGGAAATTGCCTTAACTTATCAAAAATCCAGTTTTTCGGACTAACTCTAAAATTACCAAATTTTACAGGAAATTAGAGCTCAATGAAGGGAACAACTTTCATACCTAGGCCAAAGTTCAATTCGGCCCGGAAGACCTGAAATTGGCCTCCCACCATCGGAAACCTTAGAAATAGGTGTTCTTGATTCAACGCCAAAACGAACTTTGATGCTACAACCAATGCTTGGGCCTTTCTCCTGGGATTGAGGGGAGTCTATTGGTGGTGGGGATTGACAGTAATCATTGTCGGAATCACCAGAAAATGGTGAAACCAGCTTGACAAATCGGAACTTTGTGGCTTCAATTTGTAAAATTGGGTTAGAAATTTAGAAATCTAACACTAGAAGGACGTTGGGCCCACCGAGAGCTTTCTATGGACACCTAGATCACCCAAAATGGAAGCTGGATGAGGGAGATACGGCCGAGTCAAGTCGGAAGTTCAAAAGGAAATCCGGTTCCCTATTCCTCTTCTCCCTCATTTCCCCTCCTTTACTCCCTTCCTAATTGGCCATCCCCTCTCCTTTTCTCTCCCGCAACTCTCTTTTCCCCTCTCTCCTGCTGCCATATGGCAGCTTCTTCTTCTTTTTTTTTTCTTTTTTTTTTCCTCTTTTTCAACTAAAACGTCTCTAACTTATTCATTATAACTCCAAATTACATTCTGTTTGCGCCCACTCGTTTGTATCGACAAGTACTACCCAATTATATAAAGAAATCTGAAAAACCATGAAAGGATCAAATCTGTCCATGAAGAATCTCGCTTAATACAATAAGGCCATTTTCATCTTTTTCACTCATCGATAAATTTTACGACATAAATTATAATAATTTCCATTAACAAAATTTTAAAATTTCTCGATTAAATTTTCATAACCATAAATTGATCTATTATCGATTTTCTCCGCATATTCATATATTTTAAAATTTCAGGGTATTACAATAAAGCTCCCTTCAGTTGGTTACCGGATACGAACCGAACACATCTGCGCATTTTTGGTTGTGCTGTTTATGTTCCGATTTTGCTGCCCTTATGTACAAAAATGGGGCCTCAGTGAAGGATAAGAATCTATGTCGGATATGATTCTCCTTCAATTATTCATTACTTAGAACCTTTGATAGGCAATCTTTTCATCGCTCGTTTCGCGAATTGTCACTTCTATGAGACAGTCATCTTGTCGTTAAGGGGAGATAAGAACATCACCATTCCTAAGGAACAATTCGAATTATCATGGACGACTCCCACTTTGTCTCATTTAGATCCATACACAGCTCAGTTTGAAATTGAAGTGCAGCGATATTACATCTTCAGAGTGTAGCTCAGAACATGCCAAATGCTTTCACCGATTTAGCGCGAATGACAATATCACATATTCTAGATGCAAATGTGCCTATAAAGATGGATGTACTAAATGTACGATGGACTTCCCTCTTGAAGATTTGGGACGCCACTTTAGCCGATCCACGTAAAGGCTAGCCAATCTTTTGCCCCTACACATAAGCGTGGCATACCATTTGGTTCAAATGATTCACACCTTCAGAAGAGGAAACCCACAACACAGGCTCATGTTGAGCCTATCATGAATTCGACTGTCGCTTACTCATTCTATCTAACTCATGAAAAAAATTCTAGATTACGGAAGTATCCTCGAAGAGACGAATCCACTTCCCGAGAATCAAGAGATTTCAGTCAGTTATACTAATTTGGATGATATTTGGTGTCGAAATGAGATGATCATCGACGATGCATCAGCATATGCAGTAGCTACTAAGATTATGTTAAGCGATGACATTGAACCATGTTCCGTTGATGAATGTTAATGTAGAACCGATTGGTCAAACTGCAAACAAGTAATCCAAGTCGAACTCGATTCGCTTGCGAAACGTAAGGTGTTTGGACCTGTAGCTCCTACTCCTCCACATGTGAAGCCCATTGGCTACAAGTGGGTTTTCATTCGGAAGCGTAATGAGAACAATGAAATTGTGCGTTACAAAGATCGTTTTATTACGCAAGGCTTCTCTCAACGCCCTGAGATTGACTATAATGAAACTTATTCACTCGTTATGGTTATGATTACTTTTCGCTACCTTATCAGTTTGGTAGTTTTCGAAAAACTGATCAAATATTTCCAAACCCCCGAACATGCTCTTAATTTGGCTGAGGTGTTCACTCTACAGTTTGAAGTAATATGGAAGAATGTGGTATAACCATTTGAGTAAGTATTTTACTAGTCAAGGATATGTGAACAATGAACTATGCCCTTGCGTGTTCATTAAGAAGTCACATTTCGGTTTTGTGATTATTGCAGTTTATGTCGACGAGATGAACCTCATCGCAACTCTCAAAGAGATTGAGAAAACTATTGCGCACCCGAAGTCGGAATTTAAGATGAAAGATCTAGGAAAGACTCGATACTATCTTGGTCTCGAGATAGAGCATCGTTTAGATGTAATCTTAGTACATCAATCAAACTACACCCAGAAGGTGTTGCGCTGTTTTAGTGAGGATAAAGCGAAACCTTCGAGTACTCCCATGGTCGTTCAATCGCTAGATGCAAAATGAGATCCCTTCCGTCTGAATGAGGATGATGAAGAGATTTTGAAACCAAAAGTTTGTGATATGCGCTTTATTGTACTTAGCTGTTAATCTTTTGACAAGATACAGTAATGCACCAACATGTAAACACTGGACTGGTGTTAATGACATCTTTCATTACCTTAAGAGTACTACGGATCTGGGCTTGTCCTATCCCTATGGATCCTCGAGTGATCCCACACCCCCTTGTTTCAAGTCGACTTTCGCCTTATTGGTTATGATGACGCATGATACTTATCTGATCCACATAAGGCGCACTCTTAAATGGATTATGTCTATACCGTTGGAGGCACCGCAATCTCTTGGAGGTCAACTAAACAGACCTTAGTTGCCACTTCGTCTAACCATGCCGAAATTCTTAGCCTACACAAAGCAACTCGAGAATGCTTCTGGTTGAGAGCAGTTGTGGGCCATATTTAAAGCTCATGTGATCTTTACCCCTTCGTTGACGTCCCAACGATGATCTATGAAGACAACGCAGAATGTATTGAACAACTCAAGAAGGGTTACATCAAAGGAGACAACACCTAACACATTGCGCCGAAGTTCTTCTTTTCACATCAACAACAAAAACATCATAAGATTGAAGTCACGCAAATCCGTTCACAAGAAAATCTGGCCAATCTCTTCACCAAATCACTACCAAAGGCGACGTTTCAAAAGCTTGTTCAAGGAATAAGTATGTGTAATCTTTCTGAGTTGTAACATAGTTAGTTATCCTTGGAATTACTTCAAACTCAAGGGAAGTATCTTGAAGTATACTTGCTTGATCTTAATGTACTCTTTTTCCCTATGATTAGGAGTATTTTTTCCACTGGGTTTTTGCTACCTAACGAGGTTTTGATGAGGCACCCATCTTGGGTTGATAATATCCTTGATGACGTCCTGTAGACGTTTCATTTGACTTTGCGTTTCTCAAGCATTTTTCCTTAGACTATGGATTTTGTCCCTACTCGTGTTTTACCGTAGCCATTGGCTTTCTTTTGTGAGACTCAGTTCCATATGCAAGTTCTTACTTTACTTTGAAACTAGTGTGTTCCCAGAATTAATCCCGACAAGTCGACTTTCTCAATTCTACATTACACCGAATTTACTTGAGTATGTGTTGAACAACAAAAATATACAACATAAAAAAATAGAGTCCATACCAATTGGGTCAAACTACAAGGCAAAACAAAAATGTAATCCAGCCCAAAAGATGAGGATGGGCTTTTACATACAAATCAACATCCATAAATAAATAAAATAAAAAAATAAATGTGAATTTCTTCCTACAAAAAGGGGGAAGAAACGTGCAAAACAGGGTCTCCTATTTTTCTGCAAGCGTGGAAAAAAACTGCACAGTTGATGGGAGAGGTTAAGAGAAAGTGATAGGAGGTCATGGCCTCCATCTCCCCAACGTAACAAACTCTATAGCCTTCCTAGGATGCCTATAAATAGGCATCAGCTACAGCAAGAGAGAAAGACAAAAAAAAAGGGGATACTCTGCAGAAAATAAGAGAAACTTTGAGAGAAAATACCAAAAGCAACGAAGTGCTGCCAGAAAAGAGAACAAGGAATTCAACCATTCGTGCTTTCAAGTCAAGAACCAAAGAAGAATATCCATCACCAGGTATGAAACAGGTTCTGCTTAAATTAATCTTTTTCTCTTGTTTGATGTTATGTTGCAGAAAGAACAAAAGGAGAGCAACACAAAAAGCATGGCAGCAGAGACCACCGCAGAGAAACAAATAAAAAAAAAAGTAAAGAAAAGGGAACACAAGCAAAGGTCCACGACAAATTTTTCTCTAATCTTTCTTTTAGCCTTTTTGGCTTTTGTCTCTTTGCTTGGCATTCTCCTGCACCAAACAAATTGAGGTGGAGACTCTAAACAATCCACCGACTCCCCACTAACTGCAGCAGAAATAATCTCCAGAGCTTAGACCACCCCGTGAAGTTCCAACCAAGTCTAAATGGTCTATACCCCCTCGCTAGATTGTCAAGTGCAGTTTTAAAGTTCTAAGCTTAAGTCTCTGAGAAGTAAGACAGCAAGGAAGCAATATATACAAAGATGCAACTCAAGAGGAAATAAATTATTCCGTTTGGTGTTTTCATTGCTACTCACGGGTACAAGATATGGAGGATGCCTTTGGCTAAAAATTCTACGAAAACCTATTGGGGATAAGAGTCCAAGGAAAAGGAGAAATTGGAAAAGAGGAAGTCTCCCTTTATACTCGTAAAGCTCCAGCAAAGTTGATGATGTTTGTACAAATATTTCGAAGAAGAACCAAAATCAAAGCATGGGACTTTACCAAAAAAGAGAGTTAAAGCATGGGTCAAAAATATTGACCAAAAGACATTGGATTGACAGGTGCTACAAGACAAGAAGAAAGAAAGGAAATTTGCCAATAAATAGCTAGAAGATATATGTTTCTCTGCCATGGGAAGTTCTATTTGGACTTAAGAGAGTACAAGTTGTCACAAGTTCACAGAGAAGGAAAATCTTGCTGTCAAACTTCCCAAACTGATTGGGAAACTCATTCACATGGCAACCTTTGTATTAACACCCAAAGAACTAAAAGCAGTATCACTTTGTACAAGTGTTAATGAGAAAGGATGGGAAATATTGAAGACAAAACATGAATGGGAACACAAAAAGGGTGTCCAAATGCCCACTGTCAAGGCCAATCAAATAAATCTTTATGTGAAAACAGAAATGCCAGAGTGATAATTACACACTAATGCACCAAAAACTCAATCAAGTACGGCAGACATGAAGAGTGCATCACTACAAAATTCAGGAGGGCAATTCTCACCTTTGGAGCCATGAATCAACACTTGTTTTCAAAGTACTGCAAAATAGTTTGTTCAACAACCAATCGAAGAGATATTGTTGCGAGAAACTCCTGCACGAAAGAATTGATAAGTTCATCGCAGTTAGAGTTTCATTCCACTCCAAATACATAAGCAAACCCGGAACATAAAGAAAACGAAAATCGGTAATCTGTTGGATTTCCCCCTCTCTTCGTTTTGAGTTTTCGATCCACAAAGGAAGCACACGAGCAAAAGAACAACGCAGCAGAAAAAAAGGGCTTTCGTGACCTGCATAAAAATAAAAATAAAAACATTTGCGATTTAGGAGGAAAAAAGTATAAGTGGGAGCAATTCAAAAGTGTTTGAACTCCACCAATCTTACCCATCTTCGTTTGGAATTCAACGGCTAATAAACCCAAAAGGATTTTGCGAAATCAACGGGGAGCTCGAGTATATCGACATCGCTATTTGGAGGAATGAATACTGGAGCAGGGAAGATCTCTAAATGGGTTTTTGAGCTGTGCATCTCATGTGGGACTTGGTGTCCCGTTTTGTCTTCAAGTCTCAGCCTACTGAAGGAAAAGAATTGTGCATCTCACGTGGGGCTGAGAGTCCCACTTTATGTCTTCAAATCCCAAGCCCCTTGAGGAAAAGACAAAATAAAAACTCCTATTTCACAAAGCCTATTAGGCAATTACCAAAGGTCATATATGGGCTTTAAATAAATCCAAATGGCTTCTCATTTTGCCAAGGTACTGAACACAAATTCAAATCAAATATTTCACGAACTACGCTGATTTGATTCCGTTAAAGATACCTAGGCAGTCTGGTATCAAATTTTAGACACAATCATGATGCCAGAATGAATCCTTGATTTATATAAACTAAATTCACTCCTGCCATTTTAACCAAGTAATTACAAATTCTACAAAAAGTAAAAGAGAAGTCTGCATCTCACGTGGGAATGTTGCTCGCGTGGAGAAGGAGAGAGGTTGCTGACGGTAAGAGGAATTTGGAAGCCAAAGTCCTATTTGAACACGGGACCCTAATCTCACAAAAACCATGTTTGAGATAAAAAAGAGAGGAGATAATGAAGCTTACTGTCAGATTAGAACGAAGCTTGGGTCTTGGGTCAAACGGGTTCAAAGTCCCACGTCAAATGGGTTTGAAAGTTCAAAAGAAAATTATAAAAAAAGGGGAGCTGCTTCTTTGGAATTCCATCAAAAGCCTTTTGTGCTAGGACTTCGACGCCACGTGACGTCCTATTTGGACTTGGAAAATTCAAGTGTACAAGGGAAAGAAATAAGAAGTTTGCCGTAAACAAAGTTCTCAAAGTAATTGGGAATGTCGCTCGTGTGGGACCCTCGTGGAAAATGCATCAGAAGAAGTTGTGTTGATCAACCTTTCCTAAACTGTGTAGGATGAGTCTCGCCACATGAAAAACTCTTAAAACATGCCCGTCACTAAATCAACAGGCATGATCACTTACTTGTGCCCAATTACAAGCATACTAGAGGAAGGAAGGTATAGACAAAAAAAAAAAAATGGTGAATTAAAATCCAACCATGGAAAATGGCTCTACAAAAAGATAGGCTCAATGCATTGATCCAAACTCACTCTTCAAGTTTTGATTGGTTATTTATCAAAAATGTCCATCAAATTTTATTTAACAGCATGAAGCCACATCAAGATTCAAAAGGCATGAAGCCGTATATAAAAAAAATCAAATGGCACAAAGCCGCATCAAATTTCAAATGGCACGAAACCGTATCAAATCTCAAATGGCATGAAGCCGAAGAAAAGTCTCAAATAGCATAAAGTCATGTCAAAATTCAAACAGCACAAAGCCGCTTCAAATGGCACGAAGCCATATCGAATATCAAATGGCACGAAGCCACATATTGCTCCAACGGCTTAAAGTCCTCATCTGCATGAGCTTAAACTGCACAAGGCATCAAACACTCCAACAGTTTAAAGTCCTTGCCCGCATGAGCTAAAACTGCACAAGGCATCAAACGCTCCAACAGCTTAAAGTCCTCTTCTGCATGAGCTAAAACTGCAAAAGGCATCAAATACTCCAACGGCTCAAAGTTCTCGCCCGCAGGAGCTAAAACTGCACAAGGCATCAAATGCTCCTTGTCTGCATGAGTTGAAACTGCACAAGGCATCAAACCCCAACAAATACATAAGGAAATTCGAGTGACTTGATCCCTCAACAAGGGTATGTAGGCAACCGAGGGCTCTACCTAGGTGCAGTCACAAAATCAAATAAACACTCAAATCCCCAAGTTACGATTTATTCATATTGGAGTATTCCTTTCCCAAAAGAAGGGTTGCAATTAATAGGCACGTAGCCTAGAATGGGTCGAACTCAAGTTAATAAAACCCTCTTTGAAAAATGAATGAGGGTGAATTTGTGTCGAGTAAAATTATTTGTTTACATATTATGTACAATTTTTGCTCAACGGTATGTACACACTCAAAGGGGAGTGTTATAAACTTTGTATTTAAGTATGATTGTATAAATCCTAAATTAGATTTGATTCTAGTTATTGTTCTCTATTAGGATTTGTATTCATTGGAGGAGAAGGATTCTTCCCTCTCTTATTACTATAAATAAAGGCATTGCATAAGAGGAATAACACATCTTCTACACAACCTTACAAACACATCTCTCTTTACAGTGCCCCCTCACTCTCCTTGTTACATTAAAATAAGCCACAATACTATCATTTGTATTGTGGAAATATGTTGCAACCCCAACACGATGAAACGATGAAGCTCGAATTGCCGACAAAAGCCATGATTGATTTGATTAATTTGATTTAATGGTAAAGTCTAGAGAAGATGGGGATTCATTTGATTAATTCGGTGAAAAAAAAAATGTCGGAGAAGATTGGATTTCTAGCAAAGCCATTGCTGAGAAGGTGGTCCATTCGAGGAGAGGACATTGGAGCTTGTCATCATGTGTCATTATTTAAATAGAGTGACACTTGAAAAATTGAATTTTTTTATCTATTTATATTAGGGGGTGAATTGCCAATTTAGACTCTGAATTATCACCTGAGTAAAAATTAGGTCTCTAAACTATTTTTTCAAAAAAATCAATCATTGAATTATAAAAATTTGCCAAATATATCTCTAATGTTAGATTCGAAGCTACTATATTCAATTTTTTGTCAATTTAGATCATGTTACTTGCATTTGATACACATTAGCGAGTAGATTAATAATTTTTTATAAAAAAATAGTGTATGGAGTTAATTTTGAAGGGTAAATTAGACGTTAGGGGCTTATAGGCAAAAAAAAAATGATGATATTACATTATAAAGTATGTCAAGTAATTTAAGATAATGAAAAATTGAATAAAATAACTTTGAATATATAATAGTAGAGACGAAATTAACACTTTTTAATGAATTTAGGGACCTATTTCATCGAAAAAATAATTCAGGGACCTAATTTTCAGTAAGGTAGTTCAGAAACTAAATCTGCATTTCACCCTTTATATTATAGCATTTGATGTACCACCTGTATTCTTGGAAAAATTAAAATTTTCTAGAGTTCTATATTTGGGTGTTTCTTTGGCCCGATTTTAACATAATTTTTATCAAGTCCGGTCATTCAATCTGACGGTTCTTATTTAGATATATAAATATGGTAATGCTAGGAGAATAATTTGGTAAACTAAATGACATGGAAGTTGATGATTGAATTAATACTTAAGCATTAATAAATGTGTTCATTCTGATTAACGACGCATTATTTAATTTACAAATTTTCCTCATATTTAATTTTTCCAACATTATCTATATAAATATCTAAATAATATTGTTTCTTTTTTTTTTTATTATTTTTTTGTATTTAAGGGAAAAGGATTGCTCTTTTTTTCTAGAAATGAGGGATTCCGTGATCATGATCGTTTAAACATTTGTGCAATTAATTTCGTTAGGTACTATTTATATTTAATTTAAAAATTTAAAATAATTTCTGATTGCACGATATACGATGAACAGTTACGAATCCTTACGATCCAGGAAAATGATCCGGCGATGATTCTTTTCCGTATTTAAGCAGCACTAGAGAAAAATGCCAGCAACGACTGACGATCTTACGAACACTTTTTCGCGCCAAAGTTTGGCCGCAAAACCAAATGCTGGATCCGTTTACAGCAAACCATGAATGAAGAGGTTAGCACAACAACCTATCAAAGCCTTAGCGCGTATATGTCTCTACCAGAAGCCCTAAAAGCCTCCACATCAACCTCCTCTCTCAGCCCCAACCTCACAGACCAAACATACGCCCTTTTTCCCAGGTCCGGCCACCGCCTGGACCCCTTCCTCGCCTCCGTTCTCATTTCGAAAATTTCCAAGTTGGGTTACTTCTCCCACGCCCTCCGGTTCCTAAACGACGCTCCAGAACCCGATACAGTCTCCTACAACGCCCTCATTGCTGGATTGGCCCAGTTTGGACCACCCGGACCCATTTTTGGGCTATTCGATTGGTTGAGGCACGTGGGCTTAAGGCCTGATGGGTTTACAGTGACTGCTCTGGTGAAAGCGTGTGATGGGTTGGAGGAGAATGAGGTTGCCCATGGGGTTTGTTTGAGATTGGGGTTTGGTTATGGGGGTTCTGTGGTTAGTGGGTTGGTGGAGAATTATATGAGGAATGGGGATGTTGGGTCGGCAGAGAATTGCTTTGGGGAGTGTTTGGTTGCGGACAATGTGGCTTGGACTGCTGTTATGATTTCTGGGTATGTTTGGAGCGGCGAGTTGGAGAAGAGTAAGGAGGTGTTTGGGGAGATGAGGAGGTTGGGTTTGGAGTTGAATGAGTTTAGCTTGACTGCTGCGCTGGGTGGATTGTGTGATGAGAAGGAAGGGGAACAGATTCATGGGGTTGCTGTAAAGATGGGATTTTTATGCGGGTTTTCGGTTCATTTGAGTAATGCAATTATGAATATGTACTCTGGGTGTGGGAGTACGCGGAGTGCGGTTAAGGTGTTTGATGAAATTACTGAACCAGATGTTGTTTCTTGGACTGAGAGGATATGAGCTGCTTATGATGATGTGGAAGCTTGGGAATTGTTTAGAGTTTTGCACTCTCGGGGTTTGGAGGTGAATGAGTATATATTATTAATGTTTTGTCGGCTATTGGATGGCCGGGAATATTGACACCCGGTAAACAAATCCAAGCACTCTGTCAGAAACTGGGGTGCTTACAGGTGGTTTCTGTTGGCAATCTGTTGATATTCATGTATGGGAAATGTGGGCAAATTGGTGATGTTAGGCGTGTGTTTGATGATTTGCTTTGCTGAGATTCTGTTTCTTGGAATTCTTTGCTTGCTGGATATTCTGAGAACGGATTTGTCACACAGGCTTTTGAGGTTTTTTGGTGCATGCGTGATGTCTCATTACCACCTAATGGGTATACTCTGTCTAGCCTTCTTGAAGTTGCGTCCAACTTGAATTCTCCAAAGCTGGCAATGCAAATCCATTCACATGTAATCAAACTTGGGGTTCCTGTTGGATGATCTTGTGGTGTCTTGCTTGATGACAACGTATGGAAGATGCAATTGGATTGAAGAAGCAAAAAGGGCATTTTCTAATACTGACAAGATAAATTCGGTACTTCTTAATTCAATGGCAGCTAGTTTTGTCTGTGCCGGTTGTCATGCTGATGCTATCAATTTGTTCTATACTGCAAGGGGCTTGAAACTTGAAGTGGACTCTTCAACTTTCAGTACTGTCCTTAAAGCTTGTGGTGCTATAACTGAGTTAGAACAGGGACTAGTGATTCACTCCCTAGCTCTCAAAACTGGATTGGATCAAGGGAGGTTTTTTGTTGAAAGTGCTATTGTTGACGTTTATTGCAAGTGCAGAAGCATAGGTGATGCAGAAAAGGCGTTTAAGAATGCTTCCACAAGTAATTTGGCTTCTTGGAATGCTATGGTGATGGGATACGCTCAACATGGTTTTCAACATGAAGTGTCGGAACTATTCAACAAGATGTCTAAATTTGGAATAAAACCAGATCAGGTAACAGATCTGGGACTTCTTACTTCATGTTGCCATGCAGGTCTTGTTAAAGAAGCTTTTACTTAAACTCAATGATTGAGCTTCATGAGCTAAAGCCACATATCGAACACTATGGTTGCTTGGTTGACCTTCTTGGCCGACTTGGACTCTTAGAAGATGATGCTCATATATGGCAGATTCTTCTATCGGCCTGTAACATCCATAGAAACATTGATATGAGGAAAGTCGCAGCAAGGAAGCTTCTTGAACTGGAGCCTGAAAACGAAACTGCATATATTTTGCTTTCAAATCTGTATACCTCAGCTGGCACGTGGAGTGCTGTTGGAAAAGTGAGAAAGGAAATGAAGGAAAAAATCGTCTACGAGGAACCTGGTTCTAGTTGGCTTCAAGTTGGAGGATCGCTTCATTACTTTTTTGCTGATGACAAATTATATTCTGGGAATACAGAAATACATACTGAACTAATAAGGTTGTACCTGCAGATGTCGGTGACAACAAAATTGGAAAATGATGGTCCGAGTTTAATGATCTTTGACATATGACCACATCATTGTACATATTGAACCATTCACATTGTTTACTTGGCTACCGTCTAGGAACAGAAGTGGCATCCTTGCCATTGAGTGAAGAGCTAGTCATCAGATGAGGTTCGTGTTCTATTTATGAAGTCCAGTCACATATGCTCTTGCATCAGTATTATACCATATTGCATTTGGAAGTTCTACTATAATATGACATTGGTCATCAACTTTTTATTTTGGTTTATGGACTGTTTAGATAATTATTTACCTGCTTTACAAGGTTATCTTCCATGGTCCAGTAGCTATGAGCATGACCGACAATATAACTGATAATATCGTTTTGTTCTGCTAAGTGCTAACATTGTGAGTTATGTTTAAAGCTATGACAGAAAGAATGTATGTTGGTTTCTATTGAATCATCTGCGAACTCATGAAGTTGAAAATTTCCTTGTTATTTTTATTTTTGACGTTCTGGGGTTTTTCCCTTTTCCAAGTCAACTGCTATGTGTGACTAGAAACTATCAATTGAGTTTGAAAGGAAAAAAGAAAAACGATATGATAGAAGAAGAGCTAAATATATTAAGAAGGTAACGGTCATACATTTTATAAAAAAATTAATCTATAAACTTCTACTCTTCTAGCTCTCACTACAAGTGGGTCTTCCTGCAGTGACGTTTGCGATCTGTAGAGGTTTTGGAGAGGAAGGAGACTATTGAATGAATGGCATTTGCAGCTATTCTTGATTTTTATCTGTCCCCGCTTTGGCAGAGGCTTCCGGCTTCTGAAGTTGTTGCAAGTTTCAGTGGTAGAAGCAACGGAGATCTTGCTGATCATTTTGCAAGTTTCAGTGGTGTGAAAACGCACTAGGACAGTTATTGTTCATTAATGCAGTAATTGCCTTAACTCAATAACTCAAACAATAGTTGTCTTAGTAAGGTGAAGTTGCTCTAATGGCTTTGCTTTTCGATTAGGATTCCTGTTGATTGGATGAACCAATTTAATTGTGACATCTTGCGAGATAATTGTACTTCTCTTTAATTGAAAGAAAAAAAATCTCTTCGTACTAACAAATTCCTAACCAAAACATGAACTTTTCTTTGAAAGATCCTCAGAAAGACAGTATTCCTTACCTAAATATGCTTGACATCCATCACCCTTAGAATTGTTGTATAAAACATTTTGAAACGTATAAACATTGAGTTGAGGACACCCATATAGCAAACCAAATTCCATCGTTTTGAAGCAAGAAAATCTGTGTCGGAAGTTATTCATTATTTGTGGTGCAAAACTTGCACGCTGCACAAATCAATTGATCATGTGTTGTCGAGAAAATATCACAGAGAAGAAACATGGATATGCAACTCGCAAGCTGCATCGGTTGCCTTGTCCTACAAGTTTCCTACATACATGTTTCCGATTCCGATAACGTAGAGAATGGGGAAGACCGTCCATTTGTAACATATCTCATTATTTTCCTTGATGTGGTGATACTTGGATTTCATAGCAAGGCACAATCAAATGGAACTATAAGCATCTGGATTCCTTAACTAAAGCAATGGTGCAAATGTGCCCTTATTCTTTCCTCTATTCTGTCACACTAGTCCCTTGTGTCAAATACTCTTCCCCTGCATGCTACATCATTCTTTCTCCAACTTTCCACTATCTTGTTCCAATTTCTTCACAACACAATGGCTACCGTTGTCAATTTCTCTGGCAAAACCACGAGTCAGAGAATTTGCCTCAAGCCAATGGCAGGACCAGGACCAGGGCCAGCCATTGGTTCCTTGGCTATCAAAAGAACATGCCAATTTCCCCTCAGCAGAACAAATACTGTGCAACATTGCATCTATATGACAAGGAAGGCACAAGATAGACTATTGAATGAGCACAGGGTGTTTCCTGCATTAGCAGCAACGAGAAACTCGGACATTTTTCCGGGATCTCCTTCTCCATCGGACACAATCAAGCAATTCTACAGATACATCAATGAGAAAAACTTAAAGCAACTACGTGATCACATCTCAGAAGACTGCTACATTGAAGAGTGCTCTTTCCACACACCATTACAAGGCAAAAAGGTCAATACTCTTTGTTCTTCCTCATGACAATAAAGCAATAGTTTTCCCTTTCCACTGACAAAACCTAAACTTCATTTATGCAGGAGGTTATGAGTTTTTTTGAGCAGCTAACTGCAGGCATGGGCCAAAATGTTAAGTTCATTTTACGACACGTATGCGAAGGAGATGAACTAACAGCAGCAGCAAACTGGCATATGGGTATATCTATAAATGATTATCGCTTCCGCATAAATACCTAAATATAAATCTAGTTCTATGAAATAACTTATGTTTGGCTTTGCAGAATGGAAAAACAAACAGATCCCCTTCACCAGAGGCTGTAGCTTCTTCGAATGCTCCAAAGAAGGAGAAAAAATAATAATCAAGTACAGAATTTTAGATTTACTACTTTAGCCTCTGATTCAATTGAGATTGAAGATGAAGAAAACCTTACTGATTTTAATTGTCTGCAGGAAAGCACAGATAGTTATTGAATCACCAATCAAACCAGGAACACTAGTGCTGGTAATTTCGCTTCGGAAATTATTTCTTCACACCCTTTCTCACCTCTTGCACACCCCTTTGTTTTTGAGCCATTGGATTGAACAAATCAAAGGCCATAATTAAAAAGGGCGTGCAGAAGGTGAAAAACGGTGTGCAGAAATCACTCCCCTTTTGCGTACTATTATCATGATATATAGTGCCTTAGCCTCTATCATCATGATAAGAAAACAAGAACGGTAAATTGCGTATTATTGACCCCTTGATTTTGTTCATTATGTGTTTGTTCCTTTGGCACAATTCAGAGTATGTTAAAGACGGTGACTTCACTATTTGATGGTTTCCCAAAAATTGCTGAATGTACGTTAGCTTTCACCATATATTTCAAAACCTCAGCATATCGTACATGTCACAGATATTACATAACATAAGATATCTCTGATGCAGGGTTCCTAAAAAGTCCTCATATTGTTTTGCGGTGGTTATGGAAGATGTACGCATTACTTATCGCACCACTTCTAGAAAGCTACTTAAGGCTTTGGAACCTCGCAGCTCGTATACTTGGCCATGCATACTACATTTTGCTTTACATTGCAAAGCTTTTCTTCAACGAGGAATAACATTAGAAGGACAACTAAATCACCTCTCAGTCATCATTGCTGTCACGACTTGACCACGTTTCTAGTAGCGAGAGAAGAAGCAATGGGCCGAAAACTGGTGGAAGTGGCGGAGGCCTGCTGAAGGCGACCATTGGTTGGGTTTTCTCTTTCGTAACAATTCCTCCTTCCCCATTATCGTTGTTCCCTAGTTTCTTAGGTGTTGAACCGGCCAAAGTACCTAATTATAATCCACTAGATTAGTCAGACAGAGAAGTTGTTATACCATACAATTCTAACTAGAAAAGCCTCAAATGAGAGAATATATATTACCCCATGACCCTTTCATAGGGTAGAGTTGTTTGAATTTGATCTTTGCGGGTGATAACGCAGCTATTCCACACATGTAAGATCTCTTTTTGCTGATCGTTTCACAATGAAGTAGTTAACACTAGAAACTGACAATCCTGGAGCAAAGTGAAAACATGGAAAATGTGTTAGAAAAGCCTGTTTTCTTTCTCGATTTTCTTCCCAATTCTCCTACAAGGAGCGACGCACTCCATGATCACTCAATGTGAGGGGGTTGGAAAAGAAATGGATTGTAGATAACATCATCATATCAACAATCATCATTCGCAATGCAGGGAAGCATATGAATAAAATGTTGGAAACGGTTCTCAGATTCCCTGAAATTAATACTTCATATTGGTAGCATATTTAAAAGCACGCCACAGGACAATGCATAGCAATCCCTTGTTCAATAAACCGAAACAAGAACAATGCTTCCATGAAATTCATTGGTAATTAATCAGATGGCTAGCAATTTTCGCACTCCTTTGTTTATTCACACTCCTCCCCTCGTTTTTACGCTTCCATTCTCCTTTTATGCATTCAACTATCAAAGCGTAATAACGAAAGGAAGGGAGTGCAAACCGATAAAATGAGAGTGAAAATCGCTACCTGATTGCATTAACACAACATGTAAACACAAAATAAAAGGATATATATATATATTCAAGCTTCAATTGCAACAAAGGAATAGGACAAATATTCTGACAGCCCCTAGTTCAGTTTTACTGCAAATTTTTTTTTTTTTTTTTTTTGGCCTAATATTTTGACAGCAAAGTGTAACTAAAAGAAAGTGAACCTTGATAGTAAGTACCCAGTTCAACGAGTTAATAACTGAACAATAAACACTAAAAGCATAATAAAATTAGACGAGTCCCAGTGACTCTAAGAACTTATAGTTGAGTGAAAATTACGGAAAACTTCGGATTGATCGGTGAAAAATATTAAAGTTTGTTTTTGTGATTAGTTAACCAAAGTAACCCAACAAACTGATACAGTAGAGATACTAATTAAGATTAGAGTTGGATCTCATACCTGCCTGCTGTGCTTGTCTTCCTGCATCAGCGACACAAACGCTGAGGATGTGGTTCAAGTTCCAGAAGATGTGGGGGGCCAAATGAAGCTTTGGGAGTTTTCAAGTTTCCAGTTGACACGTGTGGAAACGAATGTCACATAATTACATTGAACGAAAATGACACGTTTTTATGCATGTCCTTGCACCATAGGTCTGCGCCATCTTATTTTTCTTTTCTGGGGCCAACAGAATAACTCTCGTTTTTTCTTTTCCGGGGCCGACACAATAACTATCATTTTGGCCTCTGCTTTCACTTTTGTAACTTGCTGGTGGTTTGCAAAAAATTAGCTTACAATGAGGTTTTTGGGGACTAAGAAAACTGGTGAGAAATGAAACAAAGTAGGATAGAATCAGGATAAAGTTTTGTTGTTATTGTAACAAAAATTAATTAGCCGTTATGGAACAAAATTTGAAAGTATATATTGAAATGAATTTTCTTTGCACTGTTCAACACAAAGAATTTGAGGGTGGCTTAATTACAAAGTCCAACAGCTATTCCATAGTTTTGATGTACCAAAGAACAAAATTAATCTTAATGTGAATTTTTATTAAAGGAGTTGGTGTAATTATAATCTAATTGTGTAAGAGCAGGGGAGTTTTTCCTTTAAGAAGAACAAAAAAATAAACAATGTTCTTGCGTATTGCGTGAGGGCGTTTGATCGGCCAAATAGTTGAAAATGACAATAATGCACATATTCTGGCGGTGTCATGTGGGTTTTAATCGTGTCAAGTTTCAGTTTATGCTAATATTATCTTTTTTTTTTTTTTTTTTTTTGTCATAGATTTTGTTAGATTAGTTAATGACGAGATTTGAACTCACACTGTTATGTAAATGCTCAACATCTTTCCACCATTGTGGTAAAGAGTCATTTACGCTAATATTATCATCACAACACTAATTACGTTAAAGCTTTGTTGTCTCGTGCCCCTTAAATCTTAATTTGCCAATCATTCACTAAATGAGTATTAAAAACAATTTATATTTAAACAATTTCTTAATAATTATTGAACAAAAAGTTAAAAAAGGTATTTGAAATTCTGAAATTTAAAAGATAAAGCAAGAAAACTAAAATAAATGAAGTTGGGTTTTTGTAAAACTAAGTAGCAAAGAAGAAAAAGAAAGGGAATTGTTATTAGAACTCCAAAAATCTCATTCTACACTTCAAACTTTCTATATTAGGAAAGAAAAATACACTTGTGAGGAGTGTAGAATGAGATTTTTGAAGTGCCAATAACATTTCTCAAAAGAAATAGCTTTTGGAGAAAAAGTCAAAATGTGAAAAGCAATAGTTTCTGCTATCACTTTAACAATCTTATATAGTTCTCTAAATTAATTATGACTTATACATGCATATTTGGAAGGTTAAGTTTTCCTTATATATATTATCCTCGTGATGTTCAAGCGGGAACGTATACCTAACATACAATCCATCTATGATGTTTAAATCAAGTATAAACATGCAAGACTCGTTAAACTTTATAATTTTTTTTTTTTTTGAAAAACCATGCAACCTTTAAAAGCATGATGCTCGCCTTAAGTGAAATTACAATTACTAATTTGTCACGCCCCAAACTTGGGGTCGGTGGAAAAATAAGACCCCGCACCTGGAATGCGAATAAAAGTAAAAATAAATAAAAGGAAATTGACATGGGTTAGAAAATGAACTCCTCTTATAACTCCAAAACCTTACAGGGTGTACAAAAGTAATAAATTAAAAATCGTTAAACTTCTCCTCAATCACAACCTCAGCTCTTCCAACACTTGTCTTGCCAAATAACTCATCTGTAAAATAATAGGTGAGGGGTGAGCAATAACCATCATCGCTCAGTGAGTAGAATATATAATATGTCAGTCAAGCTTGCCATTTTAATCACACTATAAAATAGGATAATAATATCAAATCATTATACACATAATGCCATATCACATCATCCCTTCACATGTTCATTATATTCATTATATCCTTCATAAATTGTAACTCACCACGTGACCCCAAATGGTCATCTGCCTAAATGTCCTCGTGTGTAGTTTCCATTTATCCCTCGAATTAATGCAACACTAAAGTTCTCATGCTCCATGAACAATTCCAAATACCCACATATCACTATATTAATAATTTTGAAAGCATTTCCACAAATTTAACATGCTTGACTTGAAATAGAGAGATATTTGAAATATAGAAAAATCTCACGATAACTCATGATTTTCGTTTGTCAGAAGATAAGAATACTTTGAAACACATTACATAAACCACTCAACTCGATAATCTGAGCTTTAGCAAGACAACCTAACTAACATCTCCACAAACCTCAAACCCTAGCTCACTATCTCTCTCTATACATATATAATATACACACACACACACGTACATACATATATATACATAGATATATACTATATATACATCATCTCTACGTAATGCATGCATTACATGCTTCTGTGGTTTCAAAAGAATGGAGCCTTTGCTCTTATTCATAGTGAAATAGAACGGCTCCAAGACTTGAGGTCCAACGAAAATATACAATAAAATATATGAAGTCCTATCCGTAAACTCCTACGTGTGTATGAAGGTGATACTTTCCTTGCGACACCTATTATAGTATCAAGATCTTAGTCACTAGTTATGCAAGGTGTCAATTGCATGTGTGCAAAGGATGACACGTCCAAGTAAATAGCCTTGCAAAATCAACACACAAGAGTGCTTACTAATCACCCATTTCTCTCTCCCAAGATAATTAAGACAAGTACTGATCGGAGCTAGGCATGTGGTATATAATAATAATAACAAATATTTATTTTTAAAATACGAGGTCTTACACAATCACAAGAAGCCCTCCTTAATTTTAGGGTGATGTTTCACCAGAAATTGCATCAAATTACTTGTTTAAACATCCTAATGGTCGCGAATCATTATAACAATTAGATAGTTTCAAACACAGTGATTAATAATTCAAAACATGCATGATAATATCATGGGAAATACCCAGAAATAAGACAGCTTCTTAATCTTGGGATATAAATAGGACATTTCAAGTATGCACACGGCATGCACATGCCATGCACAAAAATCAGACAAAGATAGGATTTTCCTACACCTTTAAATGACTTAATTGCCCTTGTATATAAATGGGTTATTTGCTCCCATTTTCTGATTTCTCTATCTCTCTACTCTCTCTCCCTCCTTCTCTATTTTCTCTCACTTTCTTCCTCACGCACTCACTCATTCTCATTGTGCACACACGGTGCACTGTCATCCCGACCAACATCGTCTAAATAGAAGCCACCACCAATTTCATCTCGTCCTCACGAGTCTAAAACACCTAACTTTGTCACGAATCTCATCCCCGATCATTAGGATCGAAACTCAAGCAAACCGTGAGTTTTCCGGCCATTTTCTGGTAACATGGAAGACAATCGAGGTTCAAGACCACCACTACTGGACTTGCATCAAGGGTGGGAACAAAGCCCAGTCATTAAATGTTGGTGATTTGGTTGATGAATTTTTCAGGATTTGCCCACTATATGTACACGACATGCACATGATATGCTCATAGATCTGAGTCAACCCAAAAATCCAGATGAATTAATACTTAGAAGTTAAATTAGGGTTTGTGTTTCATGTTGTGGCCTATGGGTTGTGGAATAAATTTCAAGTTTCGATGTGCTACAAAACTGGGATGGAACAATTTTTGGTTCAAGTGTCCAACTGCAGAAATTTGTGAAATTTATTTCGTAATATGCATGTGGTGTGCATATGGTGTGCATGTCTAAGTTCATAATAATATTCCAAACTCTAAAAACCCAGAACTCACAACTCTCTTTTTGAAATCAGAAAAATGACGTTATCACTTGGGACGTTACCACTATATGTAGTTTCTTTTCACATAATCATGACTAAGGCTCGTGGCCTCACCCTGGCAAAAAAGGACTAGTTGCACATAATCATGATTATAAACCAAAGAAAATATTATTAAGAAGAAAAGGTTTAAAAACACCTTGTAAATAAACTTGAATCGTCCAAAGTTCTTTAAGCCGAATGCTCAAAGTAGTGCATAGAGAACCCTAATGGCTACCTAGGTGCTTATAAATAGCCCCTTATTCATAATCCTACCTAAATAAGGTATTGTAAACACTCGGAAACAAAATAACAAAAAGATAACTTAAAATCACAAATAACTAGGCAATCTGGACAACTGATAATTAACCACGATCAGATACCTAGAGATAAAATTCTAAAACTTGGACACAACCTTCTTGACAGACTCATGAACCTATTCCACTTGGAATTACTAAAAAATCCACCGTTTGATAACTTTACGCTAAAATAGATGCGCATGTTTTACATTGAAAATATAAATTAAAGCATCAAAATCTCACCAAAATATACTAAGAATAGCATAAAATATATAATATAAAATCGACTCACCACAAAGCCCAAACAATTTAAGCACAAAACAGTAAAAATATAAAAAAAAACCTTAAATCGTATCCCGCACTAGTAGAAATATGTCGTTGCCTTCGACACAACCACCTCGCCAGTGGCTACAAGCGTAGCCACTCAAAGAAAACCAATTCCGGGTTAAATTCGACGAAGGTATCGCATCACAAAATTTTCCAACCTACAACAAAGAGATCTTCCTAACCAAACCTTGCCACCAAAAAACCACTACACCGAAGAAGAGTCATCATATTGTAACCATTAACACAAGCCCCAACAAGTAGAACCAAAACCAAATTTAAAAGGGAAGGGGATAGGGCTAAAGGGGCATCTAAAACACTCTCATTTTGGGCTAAAGCGCATCACGCGTGGCCCCGATTTTTCAGCATGTCGGTTGGGAGCGGAGCCATGAAAAGAATGTTTAGATCTAATGACCAAAATAGGGGAGCTACTCTTAGCTTTGGGCAAAGGTTGTGGAAAAGGATGGTATATACGTGAGGAGTAAATGAAGAAGATGGAAGAGAAAGAGTGTTTGGGGTTGAAAAAGGAGGACAATAGTGCAGGGAAGATGGTTGAACAAGCCAAAAGGGTGAAAAACGCTGGGAAATAGTGATGAACCCGAGGAGCGGCGAAAAATGCTCGAAAAACCAGCCGTGACCTCTCAAACTGATGGCCATAGACGACCGAAGGACAGGCCATGGGCATAACTACTAGAAAAGGAAGACAAAAAAAAGAGCAAAAATCCATAACAAGGGGGTTGCCGCTGACCCCAATCAAAGGGAGGAGTAGGCAGTGGTGAGAAGGAATTCTAGGTTTGTGTGTGAGAGAGAGAGAAGATAAATGCATCAATGAAAATACAGATTGATGGAAACTATCAATGAAAGTACAAATTGATGGAAAATCTACCTTTAAAAGCCCAAACACAAGTTCGGTGGTAGAGGGGTTTTTCTTGTTGTGTATACGAAGAGCTACATTTGGTAGTTCTATGTAACCGACCTATTATCGATGGAGATAGGGAATGTGCAAAAAAAGATCTATGCTATTTCTCCATAGCTGCCAAATCAACTTTATTGGTAAAAATGTTAAAGGAAAACTAACGAAAAGTCCTAAAAAAACTTTAGTTTTAATGAAAAATGACAAATAAAGATGTAAGTGAATAGTACCATGAAAAGTAAAAATATGATTTTTCATTAAAAGTGAATAGTACCGGGAGTGTTTCGTTAAAACTTTCAATTTTTTATAACGTACAGTGAATTATCGACATAGATATCCTAGTTCTATTCCAAATTTACACCTTTCCTCACCACTTTTTGTAGTCCCAAAAACCCTCATTGTATGCCAATCTACTGCAAAATGCCCGATAGGCATAAGGTAAGTAAAGTTTAATCAAACACTGAACTCCAAGGCAAATGGGTGGTTGATATATGTGGATATCGAATGCCCCAATTAATATTTAGAAAAACTAATGAAAAAGGCTTCAAAACTTTGAGTTTTAACCAAAAACCACCTACTAACTTTATTTAATGATAAGGACAAGAGCAAGAAAAAAAAAAAAAAAAAAAAAAAAAACCTAACAAAAGTTCGGTGTGGCCCTTACTTAGCCCATTATAACTTGTTAGGCAATGAACAAGGGCCCGTTTTTTCAGAAAAGCAAGAGTTTTTTTGTTTTCGTGGAGGGTTTTGAGGCAGTGATCATTGATTGGCGGGTCGGAAGTTGAGAAATGGAGAAAGCATTGAAAATCTATGCGGAAGTTCTGAGATTGGTGAGGAGGTTGCCAAAGGACTCTCAACCTTACTATGCCAATTACGCCTGCGAGAACTTCATCAATTACAGAGAGGTCGAGGCCAACGACGACCAAGCCCTCCACGAGCTCTTCCTCAGGGCTTACAATAACTCCTTCTGGGTCCTCAACAAGGTACACAAATTTGTCATTTTTTTTGGTGTGTTTTCGACACTTTCTTGTGAGTTTCTGGTGAACCCAATTTGGGTTTCTTGCGATTGTAGTACTCAGTGGACGATTATATAGCCCATAAGTTAAAGAAAATCTGCTCCACTTAGCGCGTCTGCCAAGTGTTGGATGTGATGCCCAAAAGATCACGAAGATATCCAGGTTGCAAAATGCGACTAAAGTTATAATAATGGAAAAACTTGAATTAACCGAGTCATCATCTGTGCCAATATATGTGGAATACTTTTGTAAAGTTTTCACAAAACCTAATGCCAACATTGATAAAGGGAAGAAATAGAGATTTCTTCAGAGTTCAAATTGATTTTGCATTTAAAATGTAAGAGAGAAAGGAACGCGTGTGCATAACTGTAGTGGTTGAAAGGATTTGCAACACAACAGAACATCCACCATCGAAAAGGTGAGGCCCTTGAGGGCTTCGATGGTGCCCTCTTCTCCATTGGGAGTGAATTCGCCACAATCAGCATGTACAATAAATAATAAGTTTCATAAACAGTATAGTAAGTTTCATAAACAGTATAGTAAGTTTCATAAACAGTGTCATAAGTTTTCATAAACAGTGTGCCGCTAAGTTCCATATATAGTGTAGAAAGTTTTATAAACAATTTGTGTGAGGACTCGTGGGTCTGCGCGTCAGAATTTTTTTTTTTAAATATTAAAATTATGTCTTTTTCATTAAAATTTAAGTTCTTTTGTCATTTTTATTAAAAAAATAAGGATTTTTCATTAAAATTTAAGTCTTTTTAATCAAATAAAGTTATAGCATGATTTTTTTATTAAAATAAACTTAATTCAGCCATTTTCATGAAAGTTCTCTTGAAAATTAGCTCGCAGCCATCACCTAACCTTTGACCCTGCGTTGTATTAATTCCTCATCAAGTCACTAGTTGCTGATGAGAAAACTGTATACAATAGTTCTCTTGAAAATTTTGACTTCGCATTTCAGTCGTCACTTGCTCGGCACAAATAAATTACAAATAGATGATGATGGCAGGAAAATTGGTTTTGACTTTTGAGGTATGCCGTATGCCTCATGCTCATGAGTGACTCGTGTGACTAGTTGACGATGAAAAAATTTGTATACGGCAATTGTACGTAAGAATTTTTCACGACAATCTTGTTTTATATCTAAGTCTTCACTTGCTTACACAAGAAAATAAATAGATGACGATGACTGAAAAATTGATTTTGAGTTATATGTCATGTTCTTGAGTGGCTATGAAAATATTACTCCATTAATTAATCAATACGTACAAAGTCTTTGTATAGGATTGCATCAAACTCTACACAATGACTATATAGGGTGATTGTAAGTAAGAATTTCTCTTGATGATCTTGACTACGTACTTAAGTCACACTTGCTCAGTGCAAACAAATAATAATTAAATGATGACAAGATGAAAATCAGTTTTGAGGTCATCTCCTAGATACAGAAGCTTAACTTATGTGACCATGTACATGAACCAGCTGTGGCTCGTGGTCATCAATTCCCTAGAGAAGGTTCGCATATGTGACTACGTACACGAACAAGCTTGCTGTTTTCTAACGACGATATACAAATATTGATGTATTAAATTTAGAGTTGAGTCATGCATGAGTCACTAGAGCTGGCGCACTTACTGGTATTGTGGCCAATTTCAAGGAGAGAATAGGAAACATGAATCGTGACGAAAGAGTTAAGGGCATAGAAAGCTGGTCAAATAACGGCAATGCCAATTAAAAGCAGCAAACTTCCCAGCACATATATACGATACAACCACAAATATGTTTCCATGAAAGCAAATATTAATATAATTCCAAACTCCATGCATGAACTACCAAATCTATAATATACTTCATGAAATATCAAATCTATAATATACTCCATGAAATATCAAATCTATATATGCTCCACATCTACACACATATTATAACATATGTTTATGGTGTGACTATGGCACCAAATTGTATAATTAACTAGAAAAATGACATGTACACTGAAAATTAAACTGTAGACAAAAGAAATAAAACATGTGAAATAAGCGGATTGATTGAAAAAGAAAAATATTAGTAAGGCGAGAACCAATTAGAAAGTGAGACCTTACTACCTAGAAACATTAAATTTTGAGATTTAAAATAGAATAAAGGGTAATTTTATAAGTTAACAATGAGGCTAAATGCTTAACAAAGAGAAATTACAATAAAAGATCACGAGACCTAAAGATCCCAACAACTTTGGATACTAGGAGATGCCGACAATAGGCGCAGGTGCTTAGGTTTGCAAGGAGAGCTACATAGAGTATTACTTTTTACTATCAACATGTTTATTTACACATTTTAAAGAACGAGTAGTACTTGTGCCTCCTTTATTTTTCTCGAATTTCATTGGATTATTGACATGCTTGCTTACATAAATGAGAAAAAGTTATGGATTAAAAAAAGAGAAGAATGAATTAGAATGAGAATTACATCGGTTGAATTATTGACTGGGAAAATCCAAACCAAATCCGATTTGCTAAAATATTGAGCAGCAGCACCGTCTGATCCGTTTCACTTGTTTGGCAAATATTACCTGAAACTTCATTTTAAAGGAGCAATGCCGAACAACAATAAACGAGAGCAAAATATCCAGTCATAATCTTTTAACCATGCACTTTAGAACTCGTCTTTTCGATATTTAAAAGTCAATGCTGTGGTTTGTCCGAATGATTTTGAGATATTTACCCAAATTGAAGTAAAATATTTACCCAAAATTGAAGTAAAAATATATTCCATTGAACTAAAAAAAGTAGCACCAGATTGTTGTCTGTATAGAGTTAAAAAAAAAAAAAAAAAAAAAAAAATCAGGATAGAACAAGTTGCAATACGAATACCATGGAGATGCTCGATATCTATGGAATATAGTGATCAGTAAATATAGATATTTAAGCAAGATCTAGGTTTAATTTTGTTTCAATCCAAATACGTTAAGGCAATTCAGACATTGTTGAATTTTTCGTTTCGTGCAAACAAGTTGTTGCCAGGTCTAGCAGAGCATTAGAAAGGTCAAAACAATGCATGTAACCAATTTGATGGCATAGATGAAGTTTAAGAGGCACTTGAGTCCCAACCAAGCTAGTTCCATATAAATGGATAGTGATTACAGTTTAAGGAGTTGTAGACAATTTGATGGCAGGGGTGAAGTTTCCTAAATTCCTATTTTGCTTGTCTCACTATAATACCTCAACATTGTCCTTAAGCCATAAGCACTTGCTTGCACGTCTGCTCTTTGTGATTTTTGAAGAAGTCCCCCACTCTTCCCTCTCTTAATTTTTCTCAAGGACTTTGACAAATTGAAGCAATAAGCAAGCAGAAAGAAACAATATTATCATCAACTGTTGGATTTCCTAGCCATGCGCTGGACTTCCTTTTCCAATTCTTCCATGCCCCCAACTTCCTTTATTTCCTGCAACACAATTCGCATATTTAATTGAAATTTAACAGAAATTAAGAACCTTAATTAGTTTGTTTAAAAGCATTAGGGCTGCGTATTACCTTAGGTCCCAAGAACAACCCATATGGGACTCCATTGAAGATGCATGAGTGATGAAGCTATTAAAATTTACAGGAAAATACATTAAGGAAAAAAAAACACAATGACAATTTGAACCACAAAATCAATGTAATTTACCTGGTGGGCTGCAGCAACTTTTCGTAAATAAGGAACATCTGCGATTGGCCCTACCGGAAATCGACGGTGGACAAGTCCATCGTGCACAAACATGTAGGCCATCCCAAATGTTGTGATTCCTAAACCCTATATAAAAAATAAAAATTAGTCACCCCTTTAATTGACCAATCTAACATCGGATAATCAATATATAGCACCTACAAGTTATCGACCAAATACGGACAAAGTACCTGTAGAGATCCGAGATTGAATAACCTTTAAACCCCTTCAATATTAATATTAGGGTTTGACTAGAAAAAAAAAGTACTTACAGCACCAAAACAGAGTCCTGGAAATAGACCCTTGTTAAACAAACCATAAGAAAGAAGGGCAATAGCAGGAACAGCATTGGTTATTGCAAATACATCGTTCAACTCAAAAGGACCATCCCGGGGCCGGTGGTGAGACTGCCGTAGTAAAAAAAATAAAAAATTAAAAAACATAAAAAATTAAAAATTAAAATCGGGGTCACTACAGTAACAAATCTTGCATGGGAAAAATTTAGATTATTAGAGTTGGGAGTTGTGTAGGGCTTACCTCATGCATCTGCCACAGTGAAGCATGCCACAGAGCTCTATGAGCCCACCTTGCCCAAAACTCCATCCCCACCTTTGGAGTTACACAAAACGTGTTTAAATTAATTTCATTGCAAAAATAAAGAATTTGATCAATGAAATTTTCATGATTTTTAATTGCATTACGTACGTACAGCAGATCCCACAGAGAGAGCAAATGTTCCAAACATTTCAGGAAGAAGATATTCACCAACCTGTTTCATAAAAATTAATCAAAATTTAAAACCCATGTCAAGAAAATGAAAGTTAATCCAATTTTAAATATAAAAATGAAATTAGTTTTACCTCTGTTTGCCAATAAAATCTATAGTAAACAGCCATGGCAGCAGCTGAAGTGACTCCAAGGCTGGACATGATTGCAGCAACAAGGTAAGTATACCTCTCTGATCTCTTCCTCTCCAATCTCTCCGACGCACGCAGTGTTATAATATTCAACTTCTCCGTGTCTTCCAAGGCTTTAGTCACAGTCATGTCGTCCTTAACTTTTGCATGATCATTCTCCGCTTTCTTCTCCATGACTGAGCGCATGCTCTTCCATCTCTTCCTGTTGAAGTGAATTGATGAAGAAGCTAAAAGCAAAGAGGGGCTCGTTTCTGAGATGGGTTTTCCAGAAAACGGAGTTTTTCGTTCGAAACTGTTAGTTAAGGTGACTGAAGACACCGAAACTCCGGTCGCCATGCCCTTAAAGCTTCGAGCTTTGACTTTAGAAAACAGCTTGAAACTGAGAGAGAAGTAGAAGCTGGAAATTAAAAGTGCTTTTGAGGAAAAGATGGGATGGGACAGAGTGTAGTTTTAGGTGCAGAGGGGGCGTATAATTAAGGCTTTCAGCTTCAGCCATTATAATTAGTTGAGTGTTTACTTATAAGAGGACTTTCTGTTTCTGGGCAACCATGGGGGTTAGGGTGGCATGTTACTAGTTGCTTTGGGTACAAAACTTTCTTTTCTTATTTAAATTCAATTTTTTGCGATTACATATTTGGTACTACTTGAATCTTCACCAGCCAATACCCTTACACATCCCTTTTAGTCAAGTATGCATAGAGCCCAAACACTTGTAATATGGTTTTTTTTGTTTCTCTCTCAAATTGAGCACATATTCACATCAAGAAGTTACGAACACATTTTTGTTTCGTTCTGTTTTTTGTTTTCATACTTTTTGGAAACTTTAAAATTTATCTAGTGAGCAAACATGTATGTAACAACTCTAAGTATTATTGATTGAGGATTATTGAAATGATGAATGGTAATGAAAGGAAGTACTGGTGGTATAAGTTTATCTTAGTTGTTACCGATAACAACTTTAATAATGGAAGTGATGTTTACTTGTACACTCCTGTTTAGTTTTGTCTTTTGGAGGCAACTATTTTGTACAATTAAAGAGGCACTTGAGTCAACCGCTGATGATCAACTGTATCATGATCCCTATCCAATTTTTGGGTACTACAAAAAAATATGACTCGCTGAATTTGAGTCACTGCCCAAATCATTCCACCTTGTCAGTTTGGTAAGGGGAAGTGATTTTCACGTATCTTTTTTTTTTCTTACACACTCCTGTTTAATCATGCTCATTGATTTTGTTTGATTTGTTTAATCTAATGATTGTACATAAAGATGAGTGTGAGAGAAACTAAAAATGGTGTGTGAAAGTAACTTTCCTTTGGTAAATTTGAGAGTAAGGTGAGGTTTGTAAGCAAAACACAGTGATCATGTCAAGGAAACCCTCTTTATATCCAGAAAATGGTTTAATTTTTGAGATTTGGTTATAATACGTACATGTATTTAATACAATTATTATCTCTATGGTCAAATAATGATTATATTAATTACATATATTCACATAATTATATTAAACAGTCAAATAAAGATTGTATTAAATATATATCGTCGCATGAATTATATCTGTTTTATACCTTAGTGAATCAATCGGCAACACACAACTGTTGCAGCCGCAGGGCTTGTGTTAGAATTAGGGCTTTACTATCTCTGTTTTATGGGCCTTCGTTTCTCATGGGCAAAAGTCTAAGAAAATGTTGGGCTATACCCATCATATAATTTCCATACTTTTGTTGTACATTGGCTATGTTGTGTGTTTATCATCAAAGAAGGAGATATAGGTTTAGGGTTTACCACCACAAACTCTAAATCAAAAACTCTAAACCTTATATTATAAGATGTTTAAGTTAACATCCTCCAAATATCAAATGGTAATTGACAGATGACAGGTAAGTAGTTCAATGTATACATACATACATACATACATACATACATATCATGTTGTATTGTGCTAAATGTCTAATTACGTATGAAAAGGTTCTTGTGCCAATTATGTCCGTAGATGTTTGTTTGAGTATGTAAATTTTAGGACAGATATTATATTCAGTCTAAGACCAGTGTTTAAAATATCAGTATCGGTGGAAATACCGATATACAAATTTGTGAAAATATCGATGGATGTATCGAATATTGATATCGATATCGGTTGCTTTCGGTGGTAATGATGAAAATTTAAATTGAAACTTTAGGGATTGTCAAACACTAGGTTGGACAAAATATAAGAGTTTTAGATATTTAACAGATGTGATAGAAATATCGACAATATCTGTTAATCTTAGCTTGAACTTAAAAGTTTCTCCGAAGTCACCCCCATTTTCATATCTTTCTCAACAGGATGTCACCGGTTTGTTCATTTTTACATGAATCCAACATATTTGTCTCATATATTTTTGCATATAGATATCTGGGCGATCTTCATGTATCCCCATCATGTGATTATCAATAAGGGATATTCCGCCTTTTTACAATTTGGGACCCAATACTTCACACTTTTACGTGTAATGTTCAGTAAAGAGCATACAGGTGGAGCTCCCTTGTTTCTCAGTCAGCTTGGTCAGTAGGTCTCTGTCATACCTTCACTTCCTTTTCCCAGTTCTAAACTTCTAATAAACTTCCTAGGTCGACTCAAATTTTCATCATTATTTCATTACCTTAATCTCTTTTCATCACTCACTCATGAGGTTCCACAGTATCCATATCCAACCGCATCAATTCCTTAATGCTTAAGGCGTAAAAGAAAACAAAAAACAGTTCCTAAACGAACCAACTTAATGCCTGTTATGTGGTGAGGCCAACATGCAGATAATGTTTCTGTGAATGGATTTCTCTACAGTTTGCTTGCATTAGTTTGAAAATATTACAATGGAAAATAACATGATAAATGCTGCAAGGAAATAACCAAAGCCATTACTAGCGGCAGTAAATATTATATAGCATCAAGTATATTCATCAAAGTTAGTTTCTAATTGTATAGTTTGTTATAACTGTGTATGTAATAAGCTTATATAGCAAAGGGTAAAACTTTCAATTGTCATCATAGCTCAATGCTATAAATACCAAATGTAACTTATAATTATTGTTAATGAAAGTATGAGGTATATTCAATAAAGTTGCTTTCTCTCTATGCTTTCTCTCTAAGCTTCCTCTCTAAGCTTCCTCTCTAAGCTTCTATATGGTATCTCTCTCTCGCCTTTTGCCTACAGGCATCTTGGACCTCTCAAGCTTTCGCTCACTTTTTCTAATCTTCGAAGATTGTTGTTCTTCAACTCTTTAATTGTCCTGCTAAGTTCTTGAATTTCATCTCTCAATTCTTGAATGTCATGGTGTCTCTATCGAAATCTTCATCTCCAATTGAGTCGGTGTCACTTCCGCACCAAAATTCATCTTCGTGAAACCCCAACTTCTCAAATTCATATACTTCTCTTACGATTTAGAATTTTGGCGGCATGGTTCCGATAAAGCTCAAGCGCTACAATTATCTTCCATGGCGTGCTTTGTTTGCTATGATTCTCATATGCTACAAGTTGATTGGTATCATTGATGGAACTGAACTGTGTCTTTCCCGGTGCTTCCAGATCATTCGCTCAATCCAGCTTTTGAGCTTTGATATGAAAATATCATAATCTCCTCATCTGATTAAGCTTTGCCTTATCTGAATAAGTAATTCCATTCAATGTTGGTGTTTCATCTTCTCGAGATCTGTGGCTCAAATTTGAACAACAATTTGGTGGTGTATCTGATGTACATATTCATCCACTACGATCTCACCTTCAATCTCTTCAGAAAGGCTCTCTGTCAATTTCTAAGTATTTGTAGCAAATCAAAGATATCTATGATTCTTTAACTACAGATGAAGCACTGGTTACTAATCGTGATTTGATCGATGCTACTCTTGGTTCCTCTGATACCAAGTTAACCTTGGAGGGGGTGTAAAGAGCATCAAGTATAGTCATCACAGTTAGTTTCTAATTGTGTACTTTGTTATAATTGTATATGTAATAAGCTAGGATAGGTAAGGGTAAAACTGTGAATTGCTATCTTAGCTCAATGCTATAAATACCAAATGTAACTTCTGATTATTGTTAATGAAAGTATGAGGTATATTCAGTAAAGTTGCTTTCTCTCTAAACTTCCTCTCTAAGCTTCTATAAATATTCAAGTTATTTAGGCATATGTTTCATAAGCATTTTGTTTCTTGTTTTTTGTTTTCACATTTGATGTTTGAAATATAAGGAAAGTATATAGGAGAAATGACGATGAACAAGCGTGTTTTTTTTTTTGTTGGGGGGAGGGGTGTGGGGAAGGAATAAAGAAGAATGAGTGAAAGTGAAAACAATTCAAAATGATTGATCTACCCTTACTCCAGCTCAACTATATGATTGAGGCACTCCCTTTCAACTACCTATAAAAAGAGTCAGAAGCCTTCAAGCTTAGGACCTTCGTGAAATCAATCAAAGCTTTCCTTCGAAGTGAACAGTGCCCACAATCCCTGAGATCTAAAACTCTTACAGTTCTACCACCCTGTGCATGGTATGATTTCGTTGATATGTCATTCCAACCACCACGATTTCCTCTTAGAAGCATATGTGTGGTACTAAGCCCAATCTAATGTCAGTGGTCTCGGTGGGCTCCTTTAGCATTAAATTGTCCTTCATGGCCTGAATCTTGTAGATTTTTACTGCTTTCTTTAAATTTTCAGTCAATTCACATTTTAAGTCATATAGCTCGGCCCATCAGCCTACATTTTTGCTTTTGAAAATGTTGACAATCTTGACCCATCATAAAATGATTACATTTTTTCATTTTTTTTTTCCTAGTTAAAGTAGGGAAAAAAATTACCAAACAAGTATTTCAGTTTTCAACCATAGTAGTGATCCAGTGGAAATATGGTAGAATTCCAAGTCAAGTTTGCTCCCTGGTCTGGGTTTGAGGCACGAAATTGGCAAAAACACTTCTCTGGTTAAAAGTTTTGAGGAGACATGTGTTGTTTGACTATGACTAGTGGTGGGCTAGAATTAAAGCATTTAGCCTTTGTCAAATGGTTCGGTTTGGGGATGGAAATACTGTATCCATCCTATAACCATGAAAATTAACCATATCCATAATCGCAAATTACCATTGGGAATTATCTATAACCATAATGGATTCCCCATAGGTTAACAGTTATATCCATCTTCGTCAATACAAAAAATATACTCGTTCAATTGATGCATTATAATTTAGTAGATATTAATTTAGTCATTAAATATTTGATGTATAAAATGATTCAATGAATGGGTCTTGTGGAGTATTAAAATTAAAGCATTGAATTTAAAATGGGAACTGTTATTGGTACGCTAGAAATCTCATTTTGCACTCCTTACAAGTATATTTTTCTTTCTAAATGTAGAAAGTTTGGAGTGCTAATGAAAATTGATGTTGGCTGATCTTTGATATCTCCCTAAGCACCATTGAATTCTCATTGATTTTGATTCAAAACTTTTGAAGTTTCTCACAAATGCAACTAAAACAATGCAACTTTTGTATTATCAAGGTAATGGGTTCAGCAAATAACGAATATACATACATACATACATACATACATATATATATATATATATGATTCGGGTACGAACACAGATCGGGGACCCCTATAACCATATCCAAAACCATAACCGAATAATATGCACGGTTTTTCCCCATATCCAAAATATACCCGAAAGTTCATACCTAAATTTGTTCCATTCAGATAGTTATCCACGGTTATCGGGTTTAAAAGTTAGAATTTCCATCCCTACTCTGTTAGGGGTTAGTCTTACTCTTCGGGGTGTAATCTTAGGTTTCGACAAAGAAAAAAGTGTTTCAGTTTTCAGAAAAGTAAAATGGTTATCAAATGGACAAATTTTGATTTTGTGTCTTTCCTTATACATTTCCTCGACATCGATCTCTACCACAATCCTTCTTTCATCTCTCATTCACTTTTGAATTTCCCTCGATCACAGGTACGAAGTGAAAACCAAAAATTAAAAATAAAACAGTTATCAACTAGGTTTCTTTTATTATCTGCAATTTTCACACTGGTTGATTTTCCAAGCATAGCACAGCACAAAATCATCTCGAGTCCTTCACTCATGCATTTCAATTCATGCACTCAGCGCCTCCTTACATACAAAAAGTTTCAGTTCATTAATTCCTGGTAAACCACCTGATTCCATTTCTCCTTTCGTCCTTGACTCAAGTACTTGTAGTTTTCATGCATATTTATACCTCAATAGTCCATACTTATTATAGTATTGAAAGCAGTTGCTAGCTAGGTCAGTAGCTATCATCAAATATGGAAACTGTCTGCCCTAATTCTGTACTGATCTCATTTGTTCTATCAGGAAGGGAGAATATATATATGTATAGCATGTGTGTGTGTGTGTGCGCGGGGAGAGAGAGAGAGAGAGAGAGAGAGAGAGTATAGCTGATGAAGAAATGATCTTGATGACATTTCACTCAAAATAATTGATGTCCAAGACTAAAACAGATGACAGATACTGCTCACTTTGAGGGCCATAGGGTGTCATATCTTTCTCCATCAACTCTCCCTGTCAAAGGTTCAAACAAACACTACTCGATGGTTGACAAGACCTCAACACATTGATTCATCACCACTATAAATATCTGCCAACTTTCATGAATGAACTTATTTGCAAACTATATACTTATACTTAAGAACAAGAAGTTAGTTTTGTTATTGATGAATTTGTTTGAAGTTTAAATAAATTAAACATCAAAGTATAATCCTAATTAATATTTTCTGTTGTTGTAACTTCTAAGAGTGCTAACACTAGCTGCTTAAGTGCTCATTTCAAAGAAAACCCTACCATCACTATCTTTTTGTTTTCTTTTAATAATTTATCTGAATTTAACTGATTTTTTCTTCTTTTCCTTTGAATTACTACTGTGAGCTAGAAAATACAACTATTACTCTATGTCTATTCCGGCTTTTCTTTTTTCCAGCTCTAATGTACTGATATGTAACACACACACCCCCCTTTATAGATGCTGATAGACTAATCCGTGCACTATCGTACTGATTTTACCCCAGTTAAGCAGTTCTTTAGTACGTACAATAATGTGGGTTTTTGCAATTAGGCCAAAGAATCACATGAACCTGTCGAGTGGGTGACAGTTAATTATATCATGGACTACAGTAAATTGAAACCCATTATGATATAATTTTTACCTGCTTTGACAGTAATGAGGTAACTTATAACACTTTTGTACGATTCCAGACATGGTTTTATTAGATTAATTGAGAGTTGCATATGATCTCTAAGTCCATGACTAGATTCTTAATTAATATATCGCTCTATGGACATTGATCCACATCGGTCGCTTTATTGTAGTAGTGATGTAGCTCTTCTCGTACGATTCATAAATACATGGTTTATTGGTTTTATTAAAATTGATTTTATTTTTTTTGTTGTATTTTTGTATACAACGATATATTTATACTAAGAGGTTGAGGAATGAATTGGATTCGAACTTGACAATGTTAACATCCATAAGGTTCAAACTTAAGATCTCTCACTTATAAGTGAAAAGTAATATCACTAAATCGTAATACTAATTGTCATTTTTAACCTGTTAAGTAAACGCTTATCTCTCAACTTCAATCAAATGAGAGGGAAATTAAGATAATCTCTACGGGCTAAGAATCTGATTAATAACTAAACAATGGTTGCTAGACATGTAAGTCATCAACTTTCTACGTAATCATATACCACTAGTTCATGGTTAAGGTTGCTTTCAAAGGCTAATCAAGACCACTTGATTTTGACATTCAACCAACTTATAATTCTGTCTACCTTGCGAAGCAACTGTTTTAGAGCAATTTTTCTTTCTTTTCAATATGTTAAACTAGTTTACTATTTAAAGGAATATTACAAATAAACAACAAAATTTATGTCGTGCTTGCACATATATATCAACTTCGTTGAATGTGGTTTAGAAGCACAACATTTCATTTTATTTCATGCTAAATTATATGTCTCGATTGGTGGGAAAATGGGGTTACCCTCAAATAATCATGTAATTAAATATTAAATTTAATCACATAAAAAATTGAACAAATAATCATGCAATTAAACAAATAAAAAATTTGTTCAATTGCTATATTTAATCACATAAAATTTTGAACAAATAATCATGCAATTAAATATTAAATTTAATGCATACACATGAGAAAAACCAATGCCAAAATGAGGAATTAAGTTACTTTGGTTTTGGAATGTCATCTTAGTCCTTTGAGTTTGGGTGTAGATGATTTCAAAATTTGGATGTGTTACCCTCAAATCGCCAGTACGGTGGCAACAAATTTGGCTAAAACCTCTATCGTTTCATCTCAAAAACAAAAATACTCAAGGCGAATGTTCCACATTATGTACCCTTAAGACAATTTACATCTCTCTACGTTGTTCATGGTTGATCGGCACCCTTCTCCCAAAATACACCGACCACATCCTTACGATGTTAACACTACAAAGATAAGGCTTTAATGGACTACAATTTGTTGAACACTCTCTCGTATTCTAGCATTTAGTGCACCATATATTTAGACTATGCAAATATCAAACAATGATTCATGACTACGGGGGGACTTGCCTATTTATAAAGGTTAAGATACATTTTTAAAAAGTAGTGACTATTCATGAAGAGTAAAAAATTGTAACTATTGATTTAAATTCAAGTGTGGACAGACAAATCTTTCTATCAAAAGACACCGCTTTTAATTTCCAATCAATTTATATAAGATCAGTATTAGTTTTCCAACGGTATTAATGACCTGCATCAGTGAGTAGTTGTATAATTATAATTGATTTGTATTCTTCTTTTTATTTGCATTTTCTAGGCCAGTAAAATGTTTTTTAAAACTTGTAGGGTGCTTGTAACTCAGTTAGTTAAAGAACATTCATCCTTATATTTGTTGTCGTGAATTTGAATCTTTCATCCCCATTATTTGATGTATAAAATAACATTACTTTCCAAAGCCTTCATAATTAAAGTAACAATTTGAGTATAGTTACAATTACATACTTCATCACTATTGTCCCTCAAATTAAATATTTTCTTTCCCACAACCCTTAACAAAACAAATACTAATAATTGTAAGGATATGAAGTTCAAAGTCCGTCACTGGAGAGTGAAGAAATTTGGCATGGTTACTCTCCTTATTGTCAATTAATTAGTTTTTAGAGTGGAATTAACTTCATTCATCATGGCAATTCATGGTGTTGAGTTTGCCCAAATGTGACAACCAACATCCACATATGTTGCATGTCACTCAATTAAAACTATCCACGTGCTAGCTAGATTAAAAAATTCGTCACACTTGAGAGAGCATGTCAGAATATAAAGTTTAAAGTCCCACATCAAAGAATTAAGAAATATTACATGAAGTTATATGGAGTTAAGTCATTCCCTATTGCATGAATGCTTGAACAATTGTCTTTTAATGATTGAGCATTTCAATAAAAGAACAAGAGGGATTTAACTATGGATGTAGAAGTTTTCAGGTTGACGAGCTAAGGGTCCACTCCAACAACATTGATACTGTCCCCACTTTACCACCTGCCCAATCCGTCAGGTGTGAGGTTTTATCACAAAAGGCCTCGGTGTTAGTTAGAGTGGGGTAATTCTATTCAAAGTGCTTCTCTCCTTTCCCTCTGGCCGATGTGGGATAAATGGGATTCCAACATGCCACCGCACATGAAACCCCATTTTGTGGGTCGCACGTGGAGGTCCACACATCGGCAACCACGTGGAGCCAAGTCGGGGCTCACCCAACACGCGGGGCCAAATGGGGACCCACCAATCACGTGGCAGTACGAGCCCGTCCCCTGGCTCTAATACCATGTAGAAATTTTCAGGTCGACTGGTCGAGGGCCCACTCCAACAACATCGATACTGTCCCCACTTTACCACCTGTCCAATCCGTCAGGTGTGGGGTTTTATCACAAAAGGCCTCGATATTAGTTAGAGTGGGGTAATTCTATTCAAAGTGCTTCTCTCCTTTCCCTCTAGCCGATCTGGGATGAATGGGATTCCAACAATGGATGGATCATGGAACGTATTACATGTAGAGTCTATTAGACAATCACATACACATACATCACCACCATGCAACAAGGGCAATTACTCAATCCATCAGATGCCCTTTCTAACCTATATTATTATGCACCATACGATTAAAGTTGATATTATTAATCAATAAAGAAAATAATGACAAATTAGGTAAGATACATCGTCATCAACCCATCGAAAAATATGCACATAGATTTCACACATAATTTGTTTATATATATTAGGGTTCTCTTTGTTTCTCCTATACCTCTAACTTTGGACAAATAGATCTTGAAATTGTCAAATTAAGTTGCAGCCATGAGTAGAGGTGGGAGCTATGGTGGGGGACAAAGCTCATTGGGGTACTTGTTTGGCTCAGATGATCAGAAACAAAGTCCACCTCCAACAGCTAAGCCAGTAATACCCCCATATGGCATCGATAGATTTGATTCCAGCACTGAATTTAAGCCTCCAGATACTCCTACTAACTCTTCAGAAAAACAAAAAAATTCCAACAACTATCACAGAGCTGAGGGCCAAAATTCTGGGAACTTCTTAACTGTAAGCGCTCCTTATTTTTTTGTTTTTTATTTTTTATTTTTATATTTTTTATTTTTTATTTTTTATTTTTTGTATATGAACTAAATTTTGAGAATTCAACTCTGCTGCTACACCTTAATTATTATAAATTTATAATGTATTTTTCTACCAAATGATATTTATTCAGGATCGTCCGACAACAAAAGTTAAATCAGCTCCTGGTGGAGATTCATCACTTGGGTACTTGTTTGGAGCTAAGTGAGTACTTTAATTTCTCCCAAATTCTACCTAGCTAATATATATTTTGATTGTGATTTTGGGAGAAATTAAGAAAAACTTGTGTATAATAAGAGGGATCTATCAGTCCCCATAAGTGTGAGATTTGCAAGGGTACGTACTTCAATTTGTTTGCTTTATATTTGGAGGCTGGGAACACGAAGATGAAGATCAAAGACTGGGTATATAACTACAAAAAATGTACGTTTTAATATCTCCCCTTATGATGGAATTTATTGGCTAGGTTAGCATATATATATATATATATTTGGGGTTTGCTAAGTTTGTAATATTACACTGCTATGTATGAGTATATGATTTTAAGTTTTCTTTTGGTATTTGAATTATGTATGGTCCAATTATATGTAGAATTGTTTGTCTATCATACACACTGCCAGATTTGGAAACTCGAAAATGACCCCGTTTTGGGGTTCGTTTGAACTTTGAAGATTGCCAACTATGTTCTCACTAAATCGAACTGGTACTCGTTTTTTCTTTTCCTTAGCTTCTGTATTGATTTTTTCTTACCAACTAGTGGAAATTTAGTTCATGGTTTGGTCTTTCTACGTCTTCCAGTTGTGGCTCTGTATTCTCATGCTATATTCTCACATATGTTTTTTTTTTTCCTTCATTTATTTTCCAATTAATTTAATGCTTACGATTTCCAGTAATTTCATTTGATATTGATTCTTCCAATGATGTGTTTTTTTTTTTGTTTAATTAATTCATGGCCATGGAAACAATACTATTCGTTTCCACGTACATTGAGTTAATCTCATGTCGATGATTAAAGCTTTCAACCTTCATGTATAGCTTGTGTAGTTATCGCAATTTATGTTTAATCATAAAACTTGAATAAACTATTACGTACGTACTTTTTCTTATCTCTCCCTAGCTTGATTATTTTTCTGTTTCTTAATGTTATGGCGGAAACTGAAAATTTGTTCCTGGAACCAACTTTTCCTTATATTCTGCATGTCCTTTGAATGTTAGACATAAACCAACTCCACTTAGATAAGTAGCATTTTGTCGATTGGATCATCATCACCTTATATTATTCATATATATGTTTATATGTAGGTTATATAATGGTTGTTTCTTTGTCTATGTGCTTCTCACCCTCTCCATACGATTGAAGAAGACTGATAATTAACCATATTAAGAAGGTTGAAAACAGTATGAAAATTGTGCTTTAATTTGCCACATCGTGGAGCCTGGTTTTCACTGCCTTCATATTAATAAGTCTGCAATCACTTGCTGAAGTAAATTAGACTTACTGGTACTGCTGTTATTTGCCTGACTAATTAAGCGAAGAACATACATGCAACTGATGAAACATTGCATTATTTAAGGAGGCCTGTTTTGCAAGATATCTAGGTTTGCTAGGTAGCTAGGTAAACATGAATTTCAACCAGATTTCAAGCTGTTATTGCATGAATATATAATATATGTGGCCTCAAGAATATCATTAAAAAATAACATGTGCAAATGCAATTGCTTTTTGTTCTTGTTTAACAAAAAATAACATGTGCAAATGCAATTGCTTTTTGCTCTTGTTTAACCCTTGATAACCTAATCTTAACTCATATTGGCGCGGAGCCACACCAAGGCTACGGCAGGCTGTAGCCGTGAAAGGGTTTGCGGCAATGTATGTACTTTGGTGTATAGCCTAGTATAATAGACAAAATAAATGCAAGAAAAATGATTTTTTTTAAAAAAACTAGCCCAGTGAGTATTTAGCACAACTAAAAATATAAAAATTACTATGGAAATTTTGATGTCATTTTGTTCAAGATTATTCTGTTTTGATTGCCTTTACTTCTACTTTCATTGTTTTGTTTTGTGCTAGTTGTGTGGTTGTAATTGAGATAGTCCATATATGATAGTTTTCTCTCTTCTTCTTGTGTTTGGATCTAAAAACATATAAAACTAGATGATTTATTGTAATTTTTGCAGTTTGCAGTTGCTAAGCTTATTAAGTTCATGCCAAACAAATTTTAAAGTATACAAATAGAAAAGTTAAACTTAAATTTTTGCATCAGTACGTATATAGAAAAATATATATATAATTTAATTTTAGAGTATTTTTTAGCTAGCCAACCAATAAAAAATTTTCTGGCTCTACCCTTACTCATATTCCCAACACCCCTCGCCACTATATACGCAGTTGTTGTTCTCTTTGCATGCTTAAGTTACAGGAATTCTGGCAGCAGATTATGCCATGCATCCTGACATAACTAAAGCTCTCCATTATTCAAATGCTTAAGGCAACAACTCCTGGGATCATCAGCTACATGAAGATTTTTTTTATCCATTTTCATATTTCTTATATTTGAAACTTCTATAACAAAAATAGAGTGTGTTTTATCTTGAAATATCTTCAATTCATTAAAAAAAAAAATAAAAAAAAAATAAAAAAAAAACTAGATTACTCATATATACAACCTATCACTTCAATATCATACTTAAATACAAACTCACATTACAAGGCTCAACAGTACTGATCTCTGATTGTAAAATACCCTCAATTATATGCTCACCATTGTAGCACTGTTTACTATGCCTCATTTTGCCTTGTTAATTCGTTTGACTTCGTTAGTAAATGTCATGCCTGATTGGTTTCTAAAACAATATTACTTAGTTGCTTTTTACACGTTTCGTTGTTTTATTGTCTTAAATCAATGGGGAAAATCACTAAATAACACATAATTATTTCATTATTCTTTTTATGATATAAGCAATATTTTACATCAAATTCATCTAAACTACAAACAGAAATGCGCATTGTTTTACTAAACATAGTTAAAGCTCATATCTGCAAAATTATTCTATTAATTATAGAATTAATAATCGATTGCCTTTTGCCTTATTCAAAAAGGTCACTAGAATTTAATTTTCTAAACATTAAATTTTAATACTTTAAAATCGTATTAATTTATATTTTTCTGTATATTTAATTAATAACGTGGCAAACGTTGAACCGATTTCTGCATTGCAAAAAAGCCTATCCACACTTTCCACATGTCTCGTTATTTGGGAATACGGCCCAACTTGGTCTCTTAATTGAGCTTACTTTGACCACTGGGTTTGTCAAGTCTCTTCACAAAATTAGCCCAATATTTTCTTCTCAAAGCACCTTAATTTTATTTTTAGGAGTTTTAATGAAAAGCCCGTGGTACTGTTCACTTTAACGAAAAATTACATTTTCACACTAAAAAGTCAAACATGGTACTATTCATTTTGCCCTTTATTTTGTCCTTATCGTTAAAATTCAAAGTTTTCAAGCCATTTTCATTAGTTTTCCTTTTAATCTTTCGCATGTGGACTTACACATATAATGCAACAGCAACGTGGATGAAATTTAATTTGATATAAATTTAATTTTGTGAATTATTATTCGGTTTAGTCTAATTTATCGGATTAGGTCCCATAATTCAGCTTTTTTATTTATTTATTGAATTGTGATAAATATCATCCCTTATTATTGTTGTAGCTTGTTTTATTTGACAGAGAGATAGAGGGTCCGGCGGTACAGAGAGATGTGTTTGTAGGGTTGTGTAGAGGATGTGTTATTCCCCTTACGCAATGCCTTTATTTATGGTAATAAAGGAGGGAATAATCCTTCTTCTCCAAGGAATACAAGTCGTAATAGAGAAGAATAACTAGTATCAAATCTAATCTAGGATTTACACAATCACACTTAAATAAGAAGTTTATAACACTCCCCCTTAAGTGTGTAAATACTCAAGTAGATTCCGTATCATGTATAGTTGAGGAAGTCGACTAGTTGGCACTGATTCTGGGAACACGTTAGTCTCAAAGTAAAGTAGGAACTTGCATAAGGAACTAAAACTTGCATAAGGAACTAAGTCTCACAAAAAAAAAACCCAATGGCTATGGTAAAACCCAAGTAGGGACAAAAACCCATAGTAAAAGGAAAAATGCATAAGAAATGCAAAGTCAAATGAAATGTCTACGGGACGTCATCAGGGATATGATTAACCCAAGGTGGGTGCCTCATCAAAACCTCGTTAGGTAGCAAAAATCCAAAGGGAAAAATGCTCCTAATCATAGGGGAAATGAGTACATCAAGATCAAGCAAGTATACTTTCAGGATATTCCCCTTGAGTTTGACATAATTCAAAAGAGAACTAACAATGTTACAACTCAGAAAGTTTACGCATACCAATTCCTTGAACAAGCTTTTGAAACGTCGCATTCGGTAGTGATTTAGTGAAGAGGTCGACTAGATTGTCTTGTGCATGGATTTGCGTGACTTCAATATTTTGATGCTCTTGCTGTTGATATGAGAAGAAGAACTTCGACGCAATGTGCTTGGTGTTGTCTCCTTTGATATAACCCTTCTTGAGTTGTTCGATGCATGCTGCATTGTCTTCATAAATCGTCGTCGAGACGTCAACAACGAAGTAAAGATCACAGAAGCTTCGAATATAACTCACAACTGCTTTTAACCAGAAGCATTCCCGAGTTGCTTTGTGTAAGGCCAAAATTTCAGCATGGTTAAACAAAGTGGCAACGAAGGCTTATTTAGTTAACCTCCAAGAGATTGCGGTGCCTTCAACGGTAAAGACATAACCCGTTTTAGAATGCGCCTTGTGCGGATCAGATAAGTATCATGTGTCAGTGTAACCAACAAGGAAAGAATCGACTCGAGATAAGGGGGTGCGGCATTACTTGAGGATCCGTAGGGATAGAACAAGCCCAAATCTGTAGTACCCTTAAGGTAATAGAAGATGTTTTTAACACAAGTCCAGTGTCTGCATGATGGTGCATTATTGTATCTTGCCAAAAGATTAATAGTGAAGGAGATGTTGGGTCTAATGCATTGAGCTAAGTACAATAAAGTGCCTATCTCACTTAGATAAAACTTCAGGCTCCAAAATCTCTTCACCATCCTCCCTTAGACGAAAATGATCTCGTTTTGCATCTAGTGATCGAATGACTATAGGAGTACTCGAAGGCTTCGCTTTATCCTTATTAAAACGGCAAAACACCTTCTGGGTGTAGTTCGATTGATGTACTAAGATTCCATCCGAACAATGGTCTATCTCGAGATCGAGGCAGTATCGAGTCTTTCCTAGATCTTTCATCTCAAATTCTAACTTCAGGTGTGCAGTGGTTCTTTCGAGCTATTTAGGAATTTCGATGAGGTTCATGTTGTCGACATAAACTGCAACAATTGAAAAACCAGAATGTGACTTTTTAATGAACACGCAAGGGCATAGTTCGTTGTTCACATATCCTTGACTAGTCAAATGCTCACTTAGACGGTTATATCACATTCTTCCGGATTGCTTCAAACCGTATATACGCCTCAACCGAATTGAGAGCGTGTTCCAAGGTTTGGAAATATTTGATCCAGTCAATGTAAGTCATTCGGAAACTTTCATATAAATTTTCATATCAAGATCCCTATAGAGATACGCAGTTACTATATCCATCAGCTGCATACTTAGTTTTTTGGAAACTACCATACTAATAAGGTAACGAAAAGTAAACAGGTGAATAAGTTTCGTGTAATACCTTAAAAATTTAAATACATGAATTAGATATTCATAATTATGAATATGTGGAGAAAATAAAAAATAAATCAATTTATAGTTATGAAAATTGAATTGAGAAATTTTAAAGTTTTATTTCCTGGAATTTTATAAGTGAAATGATGAAAATGCCCTAGTTGGCTAAATTGAACTATACGAGGACGTCTTTTATCCTCACATATTATATATTTTTCTTGGTATACTTGGATAGAGTTCGATCTCATGAGCGTGTGTGCGAAAACCGTTTGTGAAGCGGAATTATAACGAAAAAGTTATTAACGATTGAAGTGGAAGGCAAAATAGGCATTTTACCATTAATTTGGAAGACTCCAGAAAATCTGGAGCAATGGGATGATGCCACATGTGTGGCTGTGAGGAAGAGAATATTACAAGAGAGAAAATGAGGGAGAGGGTGGACCAATAGAATGGGAGAGAACGAGGGAACACCGGATCACCTAAACCCAGCGACCTGACCCGGTTCCTTTCACCTTCTTTGGCAGTTTTCGTCGATTTTTCTAGCGAACCACGTCAAACAACCCTTGGGAAAACACTTCATGGCCTTCTCTTTACCCATTCTACCCTAAAATTTTATGGAATTTGGCCTTATAAATTGTGAAACCGCACCTGGAGAGGGGTATGATCGAGTTCGTGGTGGCGATCCACTAAACCTAAATAAAACTTCCACCACCACTACCATGAATGCACTTCCTTCAATCTTAGGAACAAAGCCTAGGCATTGGTCTGGGTGGCGGAGCACCGAAGTGGATAGATTGAAGCCACCTATTTCTAGGGTTTCCGGTGGGTTTGAGTGAAATTGGGGCTTTTCCTAGCCGAATTGGACCTTAGCCCAAGTATAAAAAAATGTTCCTCTCCTTGAGTTGTACATTCCTGCAAAATTTGGTAATTTTTGGAAATAGTTAAATTTTTCAGCGAGTTGGGGCGGTCGACCGCCACCTGCGGGGGCGCGTGGCTAGTGGGCCGACGCTGTATTTTCATGCAGATTTTGATATTTTAAATCCGTAATTGGTACCCATTTGGTGTGATTCAATTGTGAAAACTAATGTTAAATATTTCCGTTATTAGAGTATTTTCGGAAATGGATAAAAGGTTGAATGGTGAACTACGAAAGGCTTGATCCCGCTTAAGGGTACGTAGGCAGTCTAACAGGGTTAGATGCAACCTTAAATAATTGAGATTAATCTTTTGTTGAGAATTTGAATAAAGAAAATAAATTTGGTGATTAATTGTAAAATTAAATCTTATGTTTTGGTAATTAAATTTTGGTTATAGATTTGGTTAGTGGTTAATAAATTTAAATAAAGAATTGTGATTAATGGTAGTTAAATAAAAAAGAGTTTAATTTGGCCTATCAAGGAAATTATATTCCGAAACAAATGTTTTGGGGCGGGGCTTTACAAATGGTATCAGAGCAAATGATCCTACTTTACAATATGCGATATTATTGATAGTTGTGGAAGAGAATTGTGAATTGTATTGACATTACACTATTTCATAAGTTCTTTGACTAATGATGAATTTATGTGCAATGCCTATATTGTGAATCATTATGAAGTAAATTGAACTGAGTTGGAGTAGGAAATTTTAAAAATGTCATATTTTATGTATAGCTTTGAATATGAGCGTTTGACTAAAGTCTCATATTAATCTTGGATTGGATTTATATTATGTTATGTGTTATGAAAAGTTTGAACGATAAGGTGATTGTGAAATCATGACAAGTAGATGGGAAAAGTCATATTGTACCTATGCAATTGAGAAATGTTGAATTGGGCAAAAAAGGCCCGTGGATGTTGAATTGGGCGATAAAGTCCCGTGGATGTGGAAAATGGTGGAAAAAGACCCGTGGAGGTTGAAAAGGACCGTGGATGTTGATTCGAGTGAAAAGACCATGGAATGTGGAGGAATGGTGGAATGGGGACAAAGACCCAGTGTTTCCAAGGAGAAGCTTCATGTGTGTGTTGTGAGAATGAATTGTTGAAGTGATAAAAAAAGTGTGATGTGTATTGGCCAGGTATATTACGATCTTTTCCAGTCTACTAGTTACTGATTGGGATAAAAGAAAAAGGTGATAAAATCATTGATTTGTCAATGCTAATTATGGCTAGAAATTTTAAAATATTATGGCCAATGATAATAATGGTTGGAAATTTTAATATTTATGAAAGTCATGATGATTTATTGAACGAGAATGAAATTATAAACGGAGGTTATGGTTTGTCCATTATAATTGGAATGGTCGAAAGACCATGAAGATTTCTTCATTTATTATTGGTGGATATGAATAAAATTATGGAATGAGATTTTGAGTTCGTTTAATATAAATGATTTCCCAATTGTGTTTTTTTTTTTTTTTTTTTTTTTTTGGGTTTGATGAAAAGAATTGATGAGGAAAGCTTGTAATTACAAATTTGATTGAATTTAATATTGCAAACAGAACCAATGAAGAGCACATATTCTCATGGCTATGTGATTAATAAGGTTTAGTTTTGTTGGCCAATAGAGTTGTGACATATATATAAATTCTCTCCTTTGGCTAATGAAATGTGAATGATGCTCTAGAAGTGTGAGTCGCTAATTTATGTGATATGTGGCTACACTTAGAAGTAATTTAAAAAAGAAAGATTTAAAAGGATTTTATATTTACTACGGGTAATTTAGTTTATTTGCGGATATGAAGGAAATCACAGAATGAGGTTTTGATTTTGTTCAATGTTAACGGTAATGCGGATTGGCTTTAAATCAAAATTTTTTATATAGTGATTGTGGCTAGATGTTCTGGTATTTTTACCAATGAATGTGGTTCAAAATCTAAGAAAATGTGTGTGAATCATGATGATTCTTCGTTGATCTATTTATTTTGAAGTTGAATAAAATCATATGATTTTATTCACTATAAATGAAAGGGTGGGATGAGTTCTAATTTCCTTTCAATTATTTGATGATTGAAATCTCAGGGACGAGATTTATTTTAATGGGATCGAATGTAATACCTTGAAAATTTAAATACATGAATTAGATATTCATAATTATGAATACGTGGAGAAAATCGAAAATAAATTGATTTATAGTTATGAATATTGAATTGAGAAATTTTAAAGTTTTATTTTATAAGTGAAATGACAAAAATGCCCTAATTGGCTAAATTGAAATTTACGAGGACATATTTATCCTCGCATATTTTATTGTTTTTCTTGGCATACTTGGATAGAGTTCGATCTCACGAGCGTGTGGGTGAAAACCGTTCGTGAAACGAAATTATAACGAAGAAGTTATTAACGATTGAAGTGGAGGGCAAAATAGGCATTTTACCATTAATTTGGAAGGCTCCAGAAAATCTGGAGCAATGGGATGATGCCACGTGTGTGGTTATGAGGAAGAGAAGGTTGCAGAAGAGAAAATGAGAGAGGGGGTAGACCAATAGGAGGGGAGAATCGGGAGGGAGAGGGAGATAAGAAGGGAACACCAGATCACCTAAACCCAGCGACCCGACTCGGTTCCTTTCGCCTTCTTCGGCTGTTTTTGTCAGTTTTTTGACGAACCATGTCAAACAACCCATGGGAAAAAACTCCACGGCCTTTTCTCTACCTATTCCACCCCAAATTTTGATAGAATTTGGCCTTAGAAATTGTGAAACCGCACATGGGAGGGGGTGGTGCGACGGAGTTCGTGGTGGCAATCCACCAAACCTGAATAAAACATCCACCACCACCACCATGAACAGACTCCCCTCAACCTCAGGAACAAAACCCAGGCATTGGTTGGGACGGTGGAGCACCAAAGGTGACGGATCGAAGCCACCCATTTCTAGGGTTTCTAGCGGGTTTGAGTGAAATTGGGGCTTTTCCCGGCCGAATTGGACCTCGTCCCATGTATGAAAAATGTTTCTCTCCTTGAGTTGTACATTCCTGCAAAAATTTGGTAATTTTTGGAAATAGTTAAATTTTCCGATGAGTCAAGGCAATCGACCGCCACCCACGGCGGCACATGGCCAGTGGGCCGACGCTATCTTTTCATGCAAATTTTGATATTTTAAATCCTTAATTGGTACCCATTTTGTGTGATTCTATTGTGAAAACTAATGTTAAATATTTTCGTTATTAGAGTATTTTCGGAAATGGATAAAAGGTTGAATGGTGAACTACGAAAGGCTTGATCCCACTCAAGCGTACGTAGGCAGTCTAACAGGGTTAGATGCAGCCTTAAATAATTGAGATTAATCTTTTGTTGGGAATTTGAATAAAGAAAAGAAATTTGGTGATTAATTGTAAAATTAAATCTTATGTTTTGGTAATTAAATTTTGGTTATAGATTTGGTTAGTGATTAATAAATTTAAATAAAGAATTGTGATTAATGGTAGTTAAATAAACAAGAGTTCTATCACGGAAATTATATTCTGAAACAAATGTTTGGGGGCGGGGCGTTACATATCGTTGTAGTCAATGTTGAGGCGTTGTGAAAAGCCTTGCATAACAGGACGAGCTTTGTAACGCATAATTTCATTATTCTTATTACACTTCTAAACGAAAACCTACTTGTAGCCAACGAGGTTCACATGTAGAGGAGTAGGAGCTACAGGTCCAAACACCTTATGTTTTGCGAGCAAATCAAGTTCGACTTAGATTGCTTGTTTCCAATTTGACCAATCAGTTCTATGTCGACATTTATCAACGGAAAGGGGTTCAATGTCATCGCTCAACATAATCTCAGTAGCTACTGTATATGTTAATGCATCGTCGATGATCACCTCATTTCTACACCAAACATCATCCAAGCTAGCATAATGGATTGAAATCTCACGATTCTCGGAAGGTAGATTCGTCTCTTCAAGGACACTTATGAAATCTAGAATTTCCTCATGAATTGAATAGAAAAAGTAGGCCACAGTCGGATTCACGGTAGGCTCAGGAGGAGCCTGTGTCATGGGTTTCCTCTTCCAGGGATGTGAATCCTTTAAACCAAGTGATCTGCCACGCTTTTGTGTAGGGGTAGAGGCTAGCTGCTAATGTACGTGGATCGACCAAAGTGGCATTCTGGGCCTCCAGGAGGGAAGTCTGTCGTACATTTGGTACATCCATCTTTGTAGGCACATTCGTAGCTAGAATATGCAATCTTGTCATCGCGCTAAATCGGTGAAAGCATCTGGCATGCTTTGAGCTACGTTCTGAAGATCTAATATGTGTTGTACTTCAGTTTCAGATTGAGCGATACGGGGATCTAATTAAGACAAAGTAGGAGTCGTCCACGATAATTTGCATTGTTCTTCAGAAATGTTGACGTTCTTATCTCCTCATAACAACGAGAATATTATCTCATAGAAGTGATAATTCACGAAACAAACGGTAAATAGATCGCCTGTCAAAGGTTCTAAGTAACGAATGATTGAAGGAGAATCATATCCGACAAAGATTCCCATCTTTCGCTGAGGCCCTATTTTTGTACGTACGATGGCGAAATTGGCAGATAGATTGCACAACCAAAAATGTGCAGATGCGATATGTCAGGTTCGTATCTGCTAACCAACTAAAGGGTGTTATATGGTTGAGTCACAACAGGCCTCAGGTGAACCAACATGGTTGCGTGCAATATTGCATGACCCTAAGCAATGATCGGGAGCTTAGTATGTATGACCAACAATTGAGCAATCATTTGTAAGCGCTTGATAAATGTCTTTGCCAGGCCGTTCTGGGTGTGAACATGAGGTACTGGATGTTCAACTTCAACCCCAACCAACATGCAATAGTCATCAAAAGTTTTAGATGTGAATTTTCCAGCATTATCAAATCAAATAGATTTGATTGGATAGTCAAGGTGGTGAGCCTTGAGCTTGATAACCTAAGCCAACAGTTTGGATAATGCAGCGTTCCTTGTGGATAACAAGAACACATGTGATGTGTGAAAGCATCAACCAAAACCATAAAATATCTAAATGGTCCGCAGGGAGGGTGAATCGATCCATAAATGTCCCCCTGAATTCTTTGTAGAAAAGTAGGAGGATTCGACCAAATCTTGTCATAAGAAGGCTTAATAATAAGCTTTATCATGGAGTAGGTTTGACATGCAATTCCTTGAATCGAACCTAAACTTCGGGTTAGTGGATGTCCATGTGATGATTTAAGGATACGGCTCATCACTGTTCATCCAGGGTGTCCCAAACGATCATGCCAAAGGGGAATTTGGTGTGCGGCCCCAGAGGTAGGCTAGCCATATAGTGGCTTTCTATAGGGTATATGGTCGTAGTATACACACCACTAGGGATACGCTCCATTTATTCTAGAATACACTTCTGGCCATATTTGTAGGAAGTGTTGTATAGAAATTCAACTCCATTTTCTACATAGGTTTCAGCATGATAATTATTATCTCTAATGTGCTTGAAACTCATCAACGTTCTTCCGGAACCTGGGGAATAAAGTGCTTCAACAATGGTCAAGATTGTACCATTGGACAACATTATACATGTCTTACCATATCCTTCGATCAGGTTGGGCCTAAGAGGGTTGTCAGAGGTGCATTCTTAGGTATGAAGTTAGTGAAATAGATGCGTACATGTAAAACGATGTGCGTGGTTGCACTATCTGCCAGACAACTAACTTTCCCACTAGTCATACCTAAAAATAAAAATTAATTTGAATCGGTCATATGCATAAAAATTCTAATAAAAAATATCCATTCAAAATAATTTAAGTATTCAAGGATGGTAATTAAAAAACTTAATATCCAAAAACAAATCACCAACAAATAATCCAAACATAAAGGGAAACTGTTCAAACTTAAACCAAAATCAAAGAGGGGTTCTGCCATTATGTGTAATTCGGTCCCATTGTCCTAAAATTTAATTAAAAGTGTTTGTCTAAGATTTTAATCTTCCATAGGGGTAATAGCCTCTTGAAAGTCAGAAACATCTTAGTACTCTCTAGTTCATCCACTTGCATAAAATTTGATTCAAACTTCTTACGATGAGAATGATATTTAGCTACAACCGGGTAGCACGGCAAAAATGGGACCAATGGTCCTTAGAACCACAGCGGTAGCACATGTGTGCATCTATAGTTTTAGGTGCTTTGCCCTTATACTTGAAGTTTGGGGCCTTGAGAGCGAGGTTAGGGCACTTCTAGGCTCAGTTTCCTCCCTTGGATGGGCCTTGGCTCTGTTGACCTTGACGGGGTGGCTTCTGGCCGCCCCTACCACGCATATGTTGGCGTTTTGGGTGTTGGCTTGTGCTATAGTGTGTTTTAGGCATAGCAGTCGTCCCAGTACATCGAGCTTGATGATTTTTCATCAATAGCTGATTCTGCTTTTCAGCGAGAAGTAAAACAGAGCTCAAATATGAAAACTTAGTGAACTTTTGAGCCCTATATTGTTATTGCAGGAAAATATTAATAGTAGAGAAGGTCGAATAGGTCTTCTCTAAGAGATCATCTTCGATCAAATTCTCATTACAGAACTTGAGAAATGATCGAATTCGACAAACTTCATAATTATATTCATTTATAAACTTAAAGTCTTGGAAGCGCAGATGCTGCTAGTCATGTCTTGCTTCAGGCAAGAAGATGTCTTTTTGGTGATCAAAGCGATCAGCCAAAAATACCCAAAGTGCTCTTGCATCTTCCTCAGCAAGGTACTCGGTTTTCAGTGCATCATGAATGTGTCTTCGGATGAAGATCATGGCAGTGGCTTTCTTAGCTTCACTAACCGGGTTGTCCGTCTCATCTTTAATACCAAGACGTAAATTCTTTATTGGACCCACTTGAGGTGGTTTCTTCCAAAGACCTTTAAAGTGGTGAAGTCGAGTTTGTTCAAATTCGACATGTCCCTGTCACAAAATAAATGGACAAGAATGTGGTTAGTATAATGGAGAAAAATCAATCCGTTCACATAGGAGTAGAAAATTCAGGTTCTAATAAACATTTATTGGTTTAAATTTACATGAAAAAAACTTTGGGTTTCATGGGTGATGTTTTCAAGGAAAACTTCAGGTTTCCAAAGAAATATGAACTTCAAGTTCATATGTTCCTGCAGACAAACAAAAATATATATACAAAAATATGCAACAAGAAAATATGCAAATAGATTTTCATGTCTAGAATTATAATTGAATTAATTATTTGAACTTCGGGCCAAATTAAAGTGCGAGTGAAAAATTATAAAACCCATAAGGCCTAAAAAAAAAAAAAAGGCATTTAAACTCAAGGCCCAAAAATAATAGGCCAAAAGTCCATGGGTGGGCTAAGTAAATTGAAACCGTGAGGTCCAAACCTAGAAACTAGGCTAGGGGTTAGGCATAGATTGATTAGGCCCAAATAAAAAATTTGGGCCGAAGGCCCAAGGCAGAAGACGGGCAGCAAGGACGCTGGGTTAAAAAAAAAAAAAAAACATAGGCCCAGACAGGGCGTTGATCAGATGCGGCACGGTGCAAATGCACCAATGCACCAGTTATAGGCTGGGATCACGTGCATGCGGGGACACGGATGCACCAGTGCAGGGCTGAGATCTAGTGCAATGCAGGCGCAAGGACACCATAGCCATATAGGATGGTGTCGCTTTTGGGGCAAGCGGCGGATTATGGGTTGCAAGCTTGCGAGCCCAAATTAACAAATCTCTCCAGTGGGCTGAAAATACACCAAAGCCCAAAGGGCTGGTGTTTGGACCAAAGGTTAGCCACGCCCAAATGGGCTCGGGTAAGGACCAAAGAATATCCTAACATTGTTGGGTAAGGTTGCCGGAGTTGAGGCCAGCGCCGCCACTTTTGGCGGCCGTGTTTTGGGTTAGTTTTAGTCGGGGAAATATCGAGATAAAAACCATTGTTGAAAGAACCTGATTGCGTGATGATATTGATGAACTAGCTTGATGCAGAAAACTTACACGTCAGATTCCTAAGTGCAGCGATAGAGCGTGCTGATAACGTATTATGGCTTGTTTTATCTGACAAAGAGAGAGAGGTCGGCAGCACAGAGAGAGAATAGAGAGATGGATGTGTTTGTAGGCTTGTGTAGAGGATGTGTTATTCCCCCTACACAATGCCTTTATTTATAGTAATAAGGGAGGGAAGAATCCTTCTCCTCCAAGGAATACAAGTCCTAATAGGGAAAAATAACTAGTATCAAATCTAATCTAGGATTTACACAATCACACTTAAATAAGAAGTTCTAATAATTATATCTTTTACTCAATTTTAGAATTAAATGTTAGAATTAAATATTATTTCTCTTTTTTCTTCCTTCTAATTCGTATCTCAATTTTTTCTTCTATCTCACTAGGTTAACTGTGCTACCTAATCTATGAATTTATAAATGTGTGGGGGAGATATGGATTTATAAATGTATGGGAGATGCAATTTTTTTGTACTATTTTCATGAATGATCGGTAGATTATTATTTATTTTTGTAGATACATGTATCACAAGTTAAATGTATTTTATCAACTTATGATATAAGTATCATATATGATGACATATAAATTTTCTTCATGAAATTGGTCAGATTTTCATATTTAAATATTCAATTAAAATTTGAGTAAAAGTGCAAAAGTCAAGAAATTTAATTAAAGTTGAAAATAGGATAACTGGACTAAATCCAACAACTTTAAGTTTTGGGCTTAGATCTAGGGGAGGATCCATTCAAGGACCCGGGACCTCTTAGCTAAAAGAATTGCATGTGAAGACCTTGGAGGACCACCCAACGATTTGGGCAACAAGTCGGATGGTGGAGGGAGCAGAGGTGTGTAGGCTAATTCAGCATGTTTTTTAATGAAGAAAAAGAAGAAGAATTGCCTGTGAGGAGGAGGAGGAGGAGGAGGATGTCTTTTTGTTTAAAATGACTTGACCCTAACAATATTGTTTGAGCCAAGTCAGTAAAAAAATAAAAACAAACTCTTTACCAAGCTCCACGTAAGGCTCTCCTGTCTCTTTCTCAACACGAGACTTAATATCACTCATTCCAAATTGTTCTTTACAGGCCCTAATTCCCAAATTTCAACTATTTACTTACCCCTAACCCCCACGGATCCCCACCAGACCACCACCACTGGTCCACCTCACTCCTCTTCACCACCACCACCTGGTACACCTATCTCCACAACTACTTAATCTTCAATTCCCAAATTAAAATTGATGTGTTTTTTTTTTATATAGAAATTTTGAATTTAAAATAGATTATAATTAACGCTATGATTATTGGGATGTAATTTCTGATTTTTTTTTTTAATTGATTTGATCATGTCTTGCTTAGTTCATATATAATTCTTTTTAACTTCATTGATATATATATATATATATATATATATATATATATATTATAATTGAAATGTAGAAATTAAAAATATGGAACAATATTAGACACAAAAATCATCATCGATTAGTTTGGACAAATCTATTCTGGATAATTTCACTTCAATCTTGGATAGTTCAAATCCGATGAAAGATTATCCTCCTAATATTCAAGATGAGATGTATACTGATGAAACCTTTTACATCTACAAATCAAGGTTTTTCATTCAAAATATATGAAACCTCGTCATGGACAAATATTGTTGTCTGTAATGTTGTTTGTACCATAATTATTAATGAATAGATTATAGTTTTATGTTATTTTCGACTAATATTTTAGAAAATTATATTGGGACTACCCGATGTTAATTCTGGATCTGCCATTGATTAGATCACAATACCCCATAAATAAAAGGCTTATTTTCAGTTACGCCCCCCTCAAACTCTATTTTAATTTCACTTTACCTCCGTGACTTAAAAGTCACCACTTTACTCTCTGAAACTCAAAATTCATTCCACTTTAACTTGTGGACTCTCTTCTTCCCGAAACTTATAGGTCGCCTCCTAAAACATATATGAGACTTAATACCCAATAAGACTATGCCACATGTGCAATAAATTTGATTATAAATCTTCATTATCCGTCAACATTCAATAATCATAGAATATTACGTTTAAAAGAAATTGAAGAGGTGAAAAAGGTAAAAAGAAATTGATTAGTCTGGCTCATGCAAATTAAACCCACATAAGAAACTAACACAACTAAGACAATGTTGAGCAAATTTTAAGTTTTATTGAGATGACTTTCAAGTTTCAAATGGTAAATTGTGATCAAAATCGAACTTCAGAAGACAAAGTAAAGTGAATTTTGAATTTCAGAAATTAAAATGATAATAAGATTTTGGCTGCAATCAAGCCCAGGAACAGAGAAAAGTTGGTGCATATGCAGATAATTTATGATTACATAAAAGAGGGATTGGCTAAGTTTTGCTTCCCACCACTACTTAAGCAGTGCCCGTGAAGGGCTGGCCATTGATCAAGTCACGGGTAGATAATGCGTGCATATACTTACAATACTAGATATGAAAATTTTGAGTTTTAATGAAAATGACAAAAATGTGTTGTAAGTAAATAGTACCAGAATTAACTTTTTAGAATAAAAATATGATTTTTCGTTAAAATAAATAGTACCGGAAGTTTTTTGTTAAAGTTCCCTGTAAAATTATGGATCCCAATCAACAACGTCAAAATCAGCCAAAGATCCCCATGATCAAGTTCTTTTCGTTTTAGTTTTCCAATTGGTGGCCTTAAACCATAGTGGGTCTCATGTAACCCATTTGTTTTAGTGCCCCACCAAGCACTACCACTTTCATTTTGGGATACCCTATCCCTCACATTCAATCTTAAGATGGAATGCAACTGTGTTTGAATTGTTAGATTGAGACTGTTAAAATTCAGTCACGCAACGTAATGTTGCATCCTATACATTGTATAATATAGAATTTTCACTTTACATGGTATGAATACAAGGAATTATGAGAGAAGAAAAGAGTGTTTGATATTGAAATATTAATTTACATTATTTGACAAAATAATTTATAAAATTTGGTACATTATCAATATTTGATTTTTTTTTTTTTTTTTTTTTTTGTAGAGAATATTTTATTAATCTTTTTTGTCAAATACTACTGTTGATATTCTATAATCTCAAAATCAATATTTGAAAGAAAAAAAAAACATTGACTAAATATATACAATGTATCAAATTCTTAGTTTTAGCAATCACATAATCAAATAGAAGTTGTGCTTCGATCAGTCATTCATGCGAAAGTAGGTGACTTCCAAGCTTGCATACATTTGATTAGAAGCTCACAACGCGTGTGAGTCATGCACTTACATATGAGCGATTACCCTTAACATTTTTCAAGCAAATGGAGGAAGTAGTGCACTACTTACTACCATCAATGACGTAGCTACATAGGGGCGAGGGGGGCCACCGCCCCTCCACTCTCCGGAAAACAAGCCCAGGAACGTCCCCTTGTTTTAGCCGGAAACTGGAAAATATGGTGGTTTCTGACCTTTTCTGCTGTGCAGCATCCCCCGCGCTGGTTTGATTCATAAAAAAATAATATTTATTTAAGCAAAGCGATACCGTTTTACCGCTTTATTAAAACAAAATAATAATAAAATATTGGAGGACACCCAAACCAACCTGTTTTACTGCAGCAGGGTTTGGTTTCTGGCCTTTGCTGCTGTGCAGCGTCCCCATTAACCATTACCCCATTTTCCATCAGAGCCCCAATTCCCAGCAATCACCAAAAGCCAACCCGTTCCGCTGGCCCTTCCATTCCAACCTCCATGCCAGCTTCCATTTCAGTCGCCATCCAGCCGCCACGTCATCCTTCACAATTTTAGGTAAATTTTTTATTTTTCAAATCCTAATTAACTATTTAATACGATTTTTTTTAATTAGTATTGAATCATAGGGTAATACATTAATATGGTTATTGATTATTGGTTGATTAATTGAATTACTGAATAAGTTATATTATTATTCATATTGATTAGTCGAATTGAATTTTTATTTATTAAATAATTTGTAGTGATTATTAGTATTAATTAATTGAATTGTTGGTTTGATTAATTGTTAGTTATATTAGTATAGTCTGAGAGTCAAAGAGTTTTTTTCCACTATACTGTTACGTAATAAAACGATACTACAAGAAAAAACAATGCTTAAATCCTTGCACGCTTTTATTTGTTTTAATAAATTATGGAAGACATTACTATATAAAAGGATTTGAATGTGCCATTTTTTTTAACCTTGGACATTTTAAGTTCGCCCCTCCCCCTGACATATCCTGCCTTCACCACTGACTACCATGTGCAATTATAATACCGCCAGTGATTTAGGGTTCTCTCCATTCTCAGGTCTATAAACAAGGTGGGGGATGAAGTGAACCAACTTTCTCGATAGGGAGGGAGAAGAGGATGAATCTCAGCCACAAATCACAATGAAAAAATTGGAATGCTTTCTATATGTGCGCACTGTGAGTTCTGTTTATACCCCCATTATTAGGTTATCATATTCATATCTTTTAGACCTCCGTATTGGCCCTGCTTCAACTTCCATTTTTAGAATTCTGTAACACAAATGTGCTTTAACTTTTTTCTATTTGGATGGAAACCGTTCATGTGAACAATGATGGCCTCAAACAATCTAAAACGTAGCACACTCATATTCTATGTATACTAGTAAAAAAATATATATATGAAATCACGATATTAAAATTGTCTATTTATTTGATACATATAGATGACTAAACGATCTTAATTTGATCTTTTTTTTTTTACATGTATGATCTTGAATCGTAATAAAAAAGGAGCAATTTTGATTGTTGTGTAAGTTACATATTCAAATCATAATACTGGACCCTAGCTGCTCTCTCCTTCCCCTATCAAAACCCTAGATCTATGGAATTCATAGCCAGCAACCCCTTAATCCGGCTTGAGGCTGGTAGCAGCCCGTGTTCCTCTTCTCGTTTTCCCCCATCCTCTTTTCATGGATTGTTGCAGATCTACTTTTTGTTTTAGTATTTTTGTCAATAAATGTTTCAATGGTCTATTTACTTATGAGTTTGAGTATTTTAGTTTTGTGTCGACTGTTATCGACTTCTCCTGAGTTTACTTCGCTGTTTCTAGTAGCCTTGTTAGTGTTGAGCAAAAAAATTATGTTGGTATGTGTAATACCCTGGAAAATTTATATATATGAATTGGATATTCATAATTATGAATATGCGAAAAGAATTGGGAATTTATATTAATTCATAAAAGTTTACTTTTAAATTAAACTAGTTACAAGGTTTAAAGTTTGGACATTGATTATTTAAAATATGTACACCTTTCGAGGTCAAAATTTATATTTTTGAATAGAGCTCGATCTCACGAACGCGTACGTGCAAACCGTTCGTGAAACGGTGTTTTAACGAAGAAGTTATTAATGTTTAAAGTCGGGGATAAATTGGTAATTTTAAACATCTTTAGAAGGCTCCAGAAAATCTGGAGCCATGTGACATGTCACATATGTGGCTGAGATGAAAGGAAGAAATAAAAATGGATGGTTGGGATTGAAAGAAAAGCATAGAAAGGAGAGAAGGGGGAAGGAATCAAGGGGGGATGGCCAATTGGGGTGGGGGGGGGGGGTGTGTGGTAGAGAGGAAGGAGAGGAAAGGAGAGAGGGGAGAATGAGGGAATCCTTCGACCCGGTTATACCCACGACCCGATCCGGTTGGATCTTTTGATTCCGGCCACCTTAGACGACATGAAGGGTGTCAAATTGATCCTTATTTCAAACCCAATCGTTCCCTCTTCCTCGTACATCCCAAAAATAATAGATTTGGCCTTGAAATTAGGAAAAATGCACCGGGGGGGTGCGACGGTCATTGCTCGGGATTCCCCAAATTTTGAAATGTTTCCATCAAATTACTACCACCATTAGACTCCCTTTGAGGTGTGGAACAAATCCCAAACAAGTTTAGGGGCGTCTGAGTTACTTTGAAGTCGAATTGAACACACCCAAATTCAAGGGTTTCCGGCGGTTTGTGGCCGATTTGAGGTGTTTCCCAGCCAAATTGGGCTTAGCCTCAGGTATAAAAGTTGCTCCTCTTACTGAGATCTACTTTCTTGTAAAATTTGGTAATTTTTGGAGATAGTTAATATTTTCAGGCGAATCGGGGCGGCCGACCGCCACCGGCGGCGGCGCGTGGCCAGGGAGCCAACGCCGTATTTTCAGGCTAATTTTGTTGTTCTGGAATTAAATTTATTAATCATTTAATGTAGTACACTTGTTTTAAAGCTAGATGGTGATTGTTAGTTATGTGTAGAAATATCAAAGTTTAATTGAATTGGAATTTGTGAACTACGAATGACTTAATCTCTGTTTAGGGTACGTAGGCAGTCTAACGAGACGTTAGATGCAGCCATAATACTAGTAAGATTAAATATTCGAGAATTAATCTTTGAATTAGAGGTTGCTTGATAGAATAATTTGGGGAATTAAGTTGTTAACTTAATTAATTGTTATGGTAACTAAAAGCATGGTTAATTTTATAGGAATTAAATCGGTTGAAGATTTAGAAGTAAGATGAAAGAAATAGTAGCAAACTAAACAGGAGTTTAGTTTGGGCCTATTACTAATATTATTATTTCTTGAAATAAAGCAAATAATTTGGGGCGGGACGTGACAGTATGGACATTTGTTCGTGTCAGCATTGCTGACTGTCAAAGAGTATCCTCATGTTCATTATATTAGTTTTTGTGTGTAGAAAGTCTCAAATGTCAATTCGAGAAGTGCTTGACTTTTTCATTAGGCATGAAGTTCACTTGGATTTGGGGTGCAATCTTAAATCTTCTAAGCTTGGAGGTGGATGATTTTAAAACTTGGATGCATTCCTTTTCTGGAGCATGTCTCGCCCTCAACTCTACTAGTACGGTGGCAACTAGTTTGACCAAGTTGGTCTATTATGTTTTCCTGAAGTTTCTTTGAATTGGGGACTACTTAAATGTTATTCAAAATGTTCTCTTTAATATTTGTATCGATTTTTAACATTTAAATCGCTATCGTTTACCTAAAAAAAGTGTTGTTCTCATCGATGTTTTCTTCTATGACTAAATCAACTGTGGTAATTGCAGTTAATGTATGAATCAATCATGGTAACTACAACCACTTGTGACTAAACTTAACATATTTGTACAAGGCCTTGATTAATGCACAACTAATGGGGTTTTCTAAAGAGTTTCAAATTTAATTTTTGTATATTGACATTGTAAAGCATTCTCAAAGAATGATGCTTTTTGGGTGAAAAAGGTAACCAACTTTATCATCTCCATCCATTTTTGCTCTGCTGATCAAACGAAAACAATAGAAAATAAATACAGTAAACAACAAACTGCAGACGCTATTTTTTTTCTAACTTGACATACTTCATTTCGCAAGAAACCAAATTACAGACGACAAAGTTTGAAGAACCACCATTTTGTGTAGAATGAGCAGGAGGAGGAATCCCATGAATACTCAGGTGATTAATCACTCTTCTATTTTTCCTACAAATTATTATTTTTCCACCTCTATTATTTTTGCTTTATATTTTTGTTTCTTTTTTTTATCCATCTCTACTGTGAATACCAATATGAGTCTCATTATTTTCGAATTCTTAAAAAAAATTTTACAAAAATCCCATCATTTTTTTTTCCAATGTTGCAGTTATCTGAGATGGTGATGGCAGTAGTATTTGCGGTTTTATTGGCCACAACAAAAGGAGTTGAAAGCCGCAAGGCTTGGAGGGAGAATGCAGAAGGAGAATACCTTGAGTACTGCGTCATAAGTTGCAGGGCCAGAGAAATTTTTCCAAGTGACGGGAACACCATGACACGTGGTGTTCCCTCACACATTAGGATTTGACATCTTGAATATCTTTCAATTTTATATTTTAATAAATAAATAAAACTAAATCCTAATGTGTGAGGGAACACCACGTGTCATGGTGTTCCCGTCACTTGAAAAAATTTCTCGCAGGGCCAAAAGTGCTTCTCTGACAGATTTTGGAGGAGTTGGAGATGGAACGACATCCAACACCAAGGCTTTTCAGGAAGCAATCACTTATCTGAGTCAGTACGAGTCAGAAGGCGGGTCACAACTCGTTGTCCCTCCTGGTAACTGGATAACTGGCAGCTTCAACCTCACCAGCCATTTCACTCTCCATCTCCACAAGGATGCAGTTCTTGTTGCTTCTCAGGTAATTACACAAATTTTCCTTGAAAGTCTTTTTTGTTCTTTAACTGCGTTTACTAACGCATACGAAATAAATAGAAAAAAAGCATATGTAGCTCAATGTATAATTATTAGGAATTGTATTAAAAAAGAACGGTTGATCTCATTCTCATTTCTTCACTCTCTTATTACAATGTTTTGATTTATAATTTCTCTTGTTTCAAGTAAAAAAACATATCGTAAATAGAATTTAAAATGGAGTATTGTCAAATAAACTAAACCCAAAAGGCATTCTTGTTGTTTCTCACATTCCATTGTGGTTTTGTAAATTCTTTTACATCTATTAGTTGGTATGTGGGATAAAGGACAAAAGGAACAAAGAAGAACAGAGTAAATCCGTGACAGCATGCAGGACGAATGCGGTGAGAGAGGAAGAGATTCAAAGCCCAAAATGCCCTTCAAACTAAAGTTGATTTTTAGATCTTGTGCGCAGACTTTTTTTTTTTTGGAAAGCTAGATATATTAATCAACACAAAAATGCCAAAAGTACAACGTAAGTCCACAACAGGGCAAGCAACGATCTTATGCACACTTTAGGCAACTCTTATTTACACTTTTCTTTTGTTGTCCAGCATTTTAAGCACAATATTTTATTGCCATAGGGTAGTGATTTTATTTCGCACAACCATTATATCCTTTTGCACTCATACTTTCATTTTTGCCGTTTTATTTATTCAATTTTAAGCCTATGAAAAGGACGAGAATGCCGAACGTGTAGTTAGAAAAAAAATAAAGTATGAAAGTCATTTTCTTTTAAACCCGCTCAAGGAAAATGTGCAAAATGAGATTCTGGGAGGGAGAACACATTTCAATTTGTGTATCATCATTTTTGTGTCACATATATATGATCTAGGCATTCTAAGGCTTTCAGAATTTGACAATGATAACGTTTTTTCTGGGTTTCATTTCTTGTATCTTCACAATTGTCTTAGGATGAGAGTGAATGGCCGGTGATTGAACCCCTTCCGTCTTACGATCGAGGAAGGGACAACACAGAAGGTGGAAGATTCATCAGTCTGATATTTGGAACCAATCTCACTGATGTTGTAATAACAGGTAAAACAACCACGAAATTTAATCAAATTATGAATTATACTATACAGAAAGTTGTTGAAATTTGCCAAGTATAACACAAACGAGAATCAAGGGAATCAAGGGACAACAATAGAGGGAGTACAGAAAGAGAAAACAAGAGTGAAAATCGCTATCCGAAATTTTTTGGTCCAATTAATCTTGATGTATGTTTACCGTATCAATCTACGCATTGAAGCTACCGGAAGTGGGGAGTTTGTAAGTTGTAACGGGCAATGCCGATGCATCACTGTACCTGCGTCAAGTTCTCAAAACAAGGTCCAATCGAGACATCATCACGATGAACAGAATAACAAATCCAGGAAAGAAGCAATAATCTGCAATGTGCAAGATCTGACCAAGTAAAAACACGAAAAAAGCTCTTCAAATCTTTCGATTTTATATGCTTAGTAAAAAGAAAGAAATCCCACATCCCAAGTCCAAATCAATACAACATTTATAATCTTTGAACAAAGCTCGAAATCATTTTCCCCCATCCTCACTTCAATATACTGCTTTGGAGCCTTTGCAAGCGTTCACTAGGGGGCTTCACCGATGTTCGTAGGACACTAATTCCCTCAAGTATTTAAGCTCCTTGCGCATAATTTGACCGTGAGTTACGAGCGAAAGTTCTCAAGAGCTAGTTCCCTTACGGGGAACGGTGATTGATTATACATTGTTAAAAGATAGTAAGTTCTTCATAATACATATATCTACAGCCCTAGCAGAGCATTTTCGTTTAATGGGTTGGGTCTGGATTGAACTTCACTGCTTCTCTCCAGATGAGCTCTTTGATGTGCTCTTCAGTGCACGAAGGTTGCTCAAAATCAAAATGGAAAGGCCTTGCGCAGATGGGCTCATCATTGTTATCATGAAGGGACGACAAGTATGGGTGACAAAGTGCCTCGTCAACTGCAGATAGACATAGTAAGTCGGGAAAAGCATGGACTAAATGAAATCCCTTCGAAAATTTGGACACATTTCTCATACCAGTAATGCGTCTACTAGGATCGAACACAAGCATTTTCTCCAGCAAATCCACAGCCCCAGGAGACATATTAGGGAATCTAGCAGCAAACTGTTGCCTCCGGAATTGTGGAAGCTGTTTTGCATATCTTCGGGCATTATCACTTCGAAGAAATCCAAGGCTCGCATCATCAGGTGAACCTATCAACTGTAAACAGAAACAATAGCAACACACTAGGTTTAACGTACATCTCACAAGCACGAACATATAAAGACTTTCGAGTTTAAAATAAAAAAGCAGAACGAAGCATTATTCCCAATGAAATGATAGGATAGAAGAATGATATGAAACCCAAAACCATGCCATATTGTTACTATCAAATTAACAATTTGCACAATAATATTTAGAGGGTAGTGCTATTCACACACCCATTTTTACCTCCCACGTCCCTGTTAATTTTTGTCCACGGCAGCTAGAAATTGAGAGGGATGTGTGAAAGGTAAAAATGAGTGTGTGGATAGCACCACCCTATTTAGAACATATCAACAACCTATCTTTTTCCATTTATATCCAGCTAATCTAACAAACTTCAACCGCAGATCAAAACTAGAAAGCATGCTTAACTAGATTTTAAGTTCATTTGGAAGTTCCACAAGTAGTACCTCCGTAATAAGCCTCAGCTGATGGACATAGTCTTTCCCAGGAAACAAAGGTTCTCTCGTCATGATTTCACCAAGTATGCAACCAACAGACCAGATATCAATTGCAGCTGTGTACTCTGAACAATTAAGTAGCAACTCTGGTGCTCGGTACCAACGAGTGACAACATACTCGGTCATGAAATCTGTCTCAGATGTTGTTCTAGCTAGTCCAAAATCTCCGATTTTAAGGTCACAGTTAGCATTTAGAAGCAGATTACTTGGCTTCAAATCACGGTGCAAGACATTGGCTGAGTGCACATATTTTAGCCCTCGTAACAACTGATACAGAAAGTACTGCATAGGATTCAAAAAATATTAATACCCTGCGTGACTTCGAACCCAAAAAAACCAAACAAACCAGATCACAATACCATATTATGAATTATAAACATTGTCCGAAACATCAGCCATCTTTGATATTTCTTTTTATAAAAAAAAACTGAGAAAATATTTACAATAGTAAAAACATTCTGATAAGATGTTACTAACTTTTAACAGTTCAATAGCAACAAAAAATACTTTTGTAGTAACAAATCAATAATTTATCTAACTGAGCTTTTTCCTGTATTATTAACAGTAATCACAAATATTTAATACTGCATGAATTCTCTTTAATCAACATCTATCTCTTTGCCATTTGATCACTACATCCAAGGTGTTTGTGTCTAAGTTTCCATCTGCATTTTTCTATTAAAATTAGAAGTCCATATTCATCGAGCATCAGACTTACAGAAACTGCCACTTAGAAACCTCTAGGAACAGAGAAAGAAAAGTAAAAGATTATATGGTTAAATCCCCTATGCAATCAAAATATGCAATAAATTCGCAACAAACCAATAATATATTAAGAATGTGAACTATATGATTGCAAGGACAATGGATGAAGTCCCAGTGATATTACTGATTCCAAACCTGACAATGATCATCTGTCAGTGGTTGGTCAGAACGAATGATCTGATGAAGATCAGTGTCCATCAATTCATAAACAACGTAGACGTCATTGAAAGTCTCTTTTTTGGGTGGTCGTACAATGTCCTTGACAGAAATAACCTGTAAAGGGAATTAGCTGAGGTGTAATTCTGAGCAGACCCATAAGAAAGAGTGATATATGTAGTCCAACAGAAAATAAACAGATAAAGGCACATGGAAATGAGTCCTGATCTGCAATATGGCAATCAAATTCAGACATGCTGTGTGTAAATCACATTCTCTTTTGATAGTAGATAGCCATTAACGATAAACAAAGGAATCGGACTGCTGAAGAACATTCCTCATAGAAAGTCCCAGAAGACAAATAAGATGTTAAACCCATCATAGATTCAACATGCTGTAGCCTGTAAGGCATCATCCAGAGTCTTTAGCGATGTAATACCATATCAGCATGTACCCTGTCTTAGACTTGCTTTCAAGTTGTATAACTGTTAGAAATAAACTTACATTTTCATGGTCCATGTGACGAAGAAGCTTGATTTCTCTTAGTGTCCTTTTGGCATCTATTATATTGTCAAAAGCGTTACCAATCTTCTTAATTGCAACTTCCTCATGGGTGTCTGAATTAACGGCCGCACTGAAAAGCAAGAAATTGTGTTATTGACTGCTCTGTTAGCCAAAGATTATACTTGTAGAACGAACAACATGGAAAAGCCTTTTGCAGTATTATAAGCGCCCTTCTAGGCTAATCTGCTCTTCACTACACATGATGAGCAGAAGCAATGGCATGAAACCACGCTTACCAACTTCATGAACAGCAAAGAATAGATGCCTAATCCTATTCAACAAACCAGCTTCGTTGTACGTTAGCGGTTAACTGAACTGATTGAAACACGCATCTATCTGAAATTCGGAAGAAAATACTCCTCCTCTAATTTGTTTCATGCTAAAGTATGCATAATATTCAATACCAGCACCAATAAAACCTCTAATCCAAGATATCAAATAATTTACACAACAAAGTGGCTCGAATAATAAACCAGTCACACAAACTTCTTCTTACTCTATTTAAAACATTTTTTCTGCATAATAATCAAACTTTTCCATAGGCCAAACTCATATTGACAAAGCTACAACCAATTCCTAAGTTTAGCACAACTGTCAAGATTTCAAAAACACGGGCAAGCGGCCCACTGTCATCCACACCGATATCGTTCCCCTAACTTGCATGTTACCACCTATATCACAACAAGGTCCCACACACTCTGGGAGCCCACCGCCGGTCCCTCCATTTCAAATTTATTACAAAAGGTAATTAGAATCGAACCACTCAACATAAGTAACAAAACATGTTTAATTTTGTTTGTTTTTCGACGTGGGGTTCTTGTATTCTTCAACCAAAAAAGCCAACCAAACATAAAAAATAAAAGTTTAAAACGAATCGAAAGTACCCCAGATAGCAAAAGAAGCAAAAGATCAGGACTTTTGAAAGCAGAAAGCTCACCAGACAATGCCATAAGCACCTCTCCCAATAGGCCTAATGGGAGGCACGTACTTGCTGGAGACCTCGAACAAGTTCCCAAACACATTGTACTGCGCATATCTACCGCCATGGGTGAGCACCCTTTTGATTTTTCCGTCCGCCGAAGCAGCAGCTGCAGAGCTCGACTCCTTGGCAGCCATTTCCAAACTTCCAAATTGCAAAACAAGCGCTTTTCTCAAAAGGGTTCAAAAACCCCCAAGTGGGTTGTTTGGGGCTTTAATGGCGCTCGTGAATCAGCACAGCAGGGCAGAGAATCAGCTTAGTAGGTGGATTTTTCGGATAACAAATAATGGGTTTTGTGTGAAACTCTTCTGTGAATGCAATGCAATGCAAAAAAGCCAACTGCTTTTGCTTTTACAACAACTGCTTATGGTGATCGTGAGAATGGTTTGCAAAATCCGTGTCTTTTGAATGGGACTTTTCTTGGTCCAAAATTTTGAACACGAAATTGGGAAAAGTGAGATTAAAGTAAAGTAAAACTGGGTCTTCGTTACACACGTGATGCATCAAGCACACGCGTCTATTACTTTTGACCCCAACAATTTCCAAAGCCTAGATGGACCACGTGGAAGGTAGGCCTGACAAACGGGTCGTGCCTATCGTGTTCGTGTCGTTTTCGTGTAACAACTGTTATCTTAACGGGTCGTGTCGTGTCACACCCGTTATCTTAACGGGTCCTTAACAGGTCGTGTCACTTTACCCAACGGGTAAAGTGACCCGACCCGTTATGACCCGTTAAGAAAAAAATATTTTTTTAAAAAAATTTGCACATACCACACATTGCCACATAAATATTACTTCAAAACATTAAAACATTTCTCGTTCAAGTACTATATCTACACTCGAAAATCCAAGCATATACAAACAATTTTGACGGTTTGGATCCCTGAAATTAGTTTTGGAGAATTCGTAAAACGATAGATTGACTAACACTTAGAGTTTATTTATACTTTCATTAAGTATAACATAAGATTTTGTGGTATCCACTTGTGTAAATATTTTAAATTGAAGATCGAATTCATTCATTGTATTCATATAGGGTCAAGGAGTGTAGTTATAAAAAATCATCAAAATCGGAGTTAAAATAACCGTTAAATCGTGATTTTTCGTTTATAACCGTTGAAAAGCTTTGTCCCGTTACTTGATCTCTGAATGTTTTTTTTTTTGTGATTTTGTGCTGATGTGATCTCCAAGCATATACAAACAATTTTAACGGTTTGGATCGTTGAAATTAGTTTTGGAGAATTCGTAAAACGATAGATTGACTAACACTTAGAGTTTATTTATACTTTTATTAAGTATAACATAAGATTTTGTGGTATCCACTTGTGTAAATATTTTAAATTGAAGATCGAATTCATTCATTGTATTCATATAGGGTCAAGGAGTGTAGTTATAAAAAATCATCAAAATCGGAGTTAAAATAACCGTTAAATCGTGATTTTTCGTTTATAATCGTTGAAAAGCTTTGTCCCGTTACTTGATCTCTGAATGTTTTTTTTTTTGTGATTTTTTGCTGATGTGATCTCCAAGCATATACAAACAATTTTGACGGTTTGGATCGTTGAAATTAGTTTTGGAGAATTCGTAAAACGATAGATTGACTAACACTTAGAGTTTATTTATACTTTTATTAAGTATAACATAAGATTTTGTGGTATCCACTTGTGTAAATATTTTAAATTGAAGATCGAATTCATTCATTGTATTCATATAGGGTCAAGGAGTGTAGTTATAAAAAAATCATCAAAATCGGAGTTAAAATAACCGTTAAATCGTGATTTTTCGTTTATAACCGTTGAAAAGCTTTGTCCCATTACTTGATCTTTGAATGTTTTTTTTTTGTGATTTTTTGCTGATGTGATCTTCAAGAATATACAAACAATTTTGACGGTTTGGATCGTTGAAATTAGTTTTGGAGAATTCGTAAAACGATAGATTGACTAACACTTACAGTTTATTTATACTTTCATTAAGTATAACATAAGATTTTGTGGTATTCACTTGTGTAAATATTTTAAATTGAAGATCGAATTCATTCATTGTATTCATATAGGGTCAATGAGTGTAGTTATAAAAAATCATCAAAATCGGAGTTAAAATAACCGTGAAATCGTGATTTTTCGTTTATAACCGTTGAAAAGCTTTGTCCCGTTACTTGATCTCTGAATGTTTTTTTTGGTGATTTTTTGCTGATGTGATCTCCAAGCATATACAAACAATTTTGACGGTTTGGATCGTTGAAATTAGTTTTGGAGAATTCGTAAAACGATAGATTGACTAACACTTAGAGTTTATTTATACTTTTATTAAGTATAACATAAGATTTTGTGGTATCCACTTGTGTAAATATTTTAAATTGAAGATCGAAATCATTCATTGTATTCATATAGGGTCAAGGAGTGTAGTTATAAAAAATCATCAAAATCGGAGTTAAAATAACCGTTAAATCATGATTTTTCGTTTATAACCGTTGAAAAGTTTTGTCCCGTTACTTGATCTCTGAATGTTTTTTTTTTGTGATTTTTTGCTGATGTGATCTCCAACCATATACAAACAATTTTGACGGTTTGGATCGTTGAAATTAGTTTTGGAGAATTCGTAAAACGATAGATTGACTAACACTTGGAGTTTATTTATACTTTTATTAAGTATAACATAAGATTTTGTGGTATCCACTTATGTAAATATTTTAAATTGAAGATCGAATTCATTCATTGTATTCATATAGGGTCAAGGAGTGTAGTTATAAAAAATCATCAAAATCGGAGTTAAAATAATCTTTAAATCGTGATTTTTCGTTTATAACCGTTGAAAAGCTTTGTCCCGTTACTTGATATTTGAATGTTTTTTTTTTTTTGTGATTTTTTGCTGATGTGATCTCCAAGCATATACAAACAATTTTGACGGTTTGGATCGTTGAAATTAGTTTTGGAGAATTCGTAAAACGATAGATTGACTAACACTTGGAGTTTATTTATACTTTCATTAAGTATAACATAAGATTTTGTGGTATCCACTTGTGTAAATATTTTAAATTGAAGATCGAATTCATTCATTGTATTCATATAGGGTCAATGAGTGTAGTTATAAAAAATCATCAAAATCGGAGTTAAAATAACCGTTAAATCGTGATTTTTCGTTTATAACCGTTGAAAAGCTTTGTCCCGTTACTTGATCTCTGAATGTTTTTTTTTTTGTGATTTTTTGCTGATATGATCTCCAAGCATATACAAACAATTTTGACGGTTTGGATCGTTGAAATTAGTTTTGGAAAATTCGTAAAATGATAGATTGACTAACACTTAGAGTTTATTTATACTTTCATTAAGTATAACATAAGATTTTGTGGTATCCACTTGTGTAAATATTTTAAATTGAAGATCGAATTCATTCATTGTATTCATATAGGGTCAAGGAGTGTAGTTATAAAAAATCATCAAAATCGGAGTTAAAATAACCGTTAAATCGTGATTTTTCGTTTATAACCGTTGAAAAGCTTTGTCCCGTTACTTGATCTCTGAATGTTTATTTTTTATGATTTTTTGTTGATGTGATCTCAAAGCATATACAAACAAGTTTGACTGTTGGGATCGTTGAAATAAGTTTTGGAGAATTCGTATGCCATCAATCAAGTTCCGTGTGTGTGTGTGTGTATATATATTTATTAAGTAGATTTAAATCTATTTATTTTGTATGTATAAATTATAATTGACTGGTTCACGGAATAGTACATACATCACGTGTCACGTGTGTCATTATAAAAATAGTGAGATATGTCATGACAGTCATGTGTGTGATAAAAAGTTAATAACTTAAAAAAAAAAAAAAAAATTTCTCACCACTTCTATTAATTTTCATTTTTCCCTCTCTTTTTTGTTTCTTTTTCAACTTTTTCTTATCATTTTCACTTTTCCCTCCAACATCTTTCCCTAATTCCCTCACTTTTTTGTTTTATTTTCAACTTTTCTTAACATTTTCATTTTCCCTCCATTTTTTTTTCAAAAAGGGCGGCAAGTTGGCAACGGCAAGAAATTGATTATTGAAATTTGAATGGAAAGAAATCACATCAAATTTCAATGGATGCAAAATCATGCAATGCATCATGCATATTAAATTATTAATTAATAATTATTATAGTTTTTATAAAATTTAATATATATATATATAATTATTATAGATAGACTTAATATTTTGGGGGTATAATTATTATAGTATATATAATTATTATAAATTTTATAGTTAATTTAATATATATATATATATATATTATAATTTTTAGGGGTATAAAATTGTAAAATTAATGTATATAATTATTACAGTATTTTTTTAGGGTTATAAAATTATAAAAATAATATTCTGCTTATCGTGTATCGTGTTACCCACGTGTATACCCGAACCAACCCGTTATCTTAACAGGTGCTTATCGGGTTACCCGATAACGACCCGATTCGTTATCGTGTCGACCCAAACACCTGTTAATTTCGTGTCGTGTCGTGTCGGATTATCGAGTCGTGTCAGAAATTGTCAGGCCTAGTGGAAGGACTGAGTGCTTACGACACGTCGTATTTGGCCAAGACCACCTGGTCATGCCCGATACGACGGGTAGTGAAACTGGTCATACAATGGTGAAGAGGATCCTAACGCTTCGAATTCCGAAATATAGGATATGCTGGAGAACCATTGACTTGTCTCACGTTATGAACTTTTTAGAATGAAATTACAAATAAACAAAAAAAGAATCGTCAACTTGTGTCTTCATCTAGCCTACTATTACTTATTATTCCAAACATACCCATCTAGCATTATTTAGGCTCCGCTTAGACCATCTTTAATGGTAACTTAAAATTTAAAAATATTTAGCCTAGAAAATTTAGGTTTTAGTCCAAAAATAGTTTTTCTATTCCAACCCTTCTGACCTAAAATTTTAGCCCCATATTTTCAAAGAATGAATTAAGGCTATTTTTTTTTTAAAATTAACTTTTAAAAAAAAATTATGTAGACTATCCTAAATTAATTTTATGAACATTTTAAGCTAAAATATTTAAATTCCGATAAATTTTGAAAAATCACTAAATCAATATATGAAAATCATGATAAACCACATAAACTTAATACCAACGACATTTAATAAACCACATAAACTTAAAAAAAAAAAGAAAAAAAAAAGACAATTAATAAACCACATAAACTTAATACAATCGAAAACTCATAGACTACATAAACTTAATAATGATATCCATCATCTTGACTTGGTGATGGACTTGGGTGATAATCTTAAGATGAATCATCATCTTGAAATATACTCCTTATGGCATTCCTTCGTAAAATTTCCTTTTGTTTACCACGTAAGTATTTCTTCCTCTCTGGAGTGTATTTGTCGAGGTCCTCCATTATCAAATTAGTTTCGTACCTTTCGTGCTCCCTATCCCCTTCTTCCTTCATGGCCAAAAGCATTTGGGCCGATTCTTCTTGCCGACGTCACTGGTTTTCATTCATTCTTGCCATTTCGCTAGCAAATTGTGCACGTGTCGGATCTTGGGACTTCCTTCTTCTCTTTGGTTCCTTTTGCTTATCTCTACCCAGAGGCCTTGCAAAAGAAGAAGTTGGGGTCATTTGTTCAACACCTTCATTGTCGGCAAAATTCACATCTTCATTGACATCTTTTGGGGTGTGGCTTCTCTATGAAATAATCTTCCACATTGTTGGTTCACATCGGTTCCCCACCTCGGACAATCCTTGAGGATGTTCCAAGCATGATGCAACTTAAAAGCTTGATTTTTTGGTGTAGTTCTTGTCTTGTAATTGTCATTACTTTGTCACCCTATGCAACAAATACATAAAAACAATTAGTTGCAAAATTCTATTATGTACATGACAACTAAAATATCAACAAATAAACTCACAATTTCTGAGGCGCCCCTTCCACTAGGCATGTCAACCATGGCTCTCTCCAAGCTTCCCTTCCACAAAATGCACGCTTTGTTAATAATCTTCCACCGATCATAAACACCACCAACTTCCCTTCGACCGGCATTGGAGTTTTCATAGAACTTATCAATGATTTTACCCCACAAAACCCTTCTATTTTGGTTCGTGCCGACGGCACCATCTTCGCTAACAGAAATCCATGCCAAACATAAAGCAATATCTTTGTCAAAGGTCCAATTACGACCTAACATGCTCTTTTGCCATCTTGAAAAATTTGGAAATGAAAAGAAATGGTAGAAAGAAAAATTGGAAGAATTGTAGGAGAAAAGTGAGTTTTGTGTGGATGTTTTAACAAATACATAGGTATTTATAGAGTTTTTGGTTGAATTTTAAGTTAAATAATTGTTTTAAATTATTTTAGCCGTTGGATTTAAATTTGGACCGTTAGATTTGATTATATTCGATCTAAGCCGTTGGATTCAATAAATATATAAATATAAAACTAAAAAAATAATATTTTGAACCTGGACTGTTGGATTAACCAATGGCCCATTTAAATCCAGTCGATGGATTGAAAAAAGTAGCCGTTGGGCTACATAATTGGCTGACACCCGGGGGACAACCCCACATGGGTGGGCCCGACTTATCTCCCTCTCTGGCGCGTGCAAGGATGATTTCACTGTGTGGGTGATTGGAAGCTGGGTAGTGTGCTTCACAGCCCCTGTTTCAGTCTCAGTTGGTGGGACCCATTTTGCTTTGTGGCCTAAAATTGGGCTGGTATTTAGCCTCATAATAGGTTTTAGGTTTTAGGTTAATTTTAGGTTACAGGTTCGAGTGGGTTTTTTCTTGGGGGGTAAAAGGGGGGGGGGTGCGGAAGGGCAAGGGAAATTTTAGGTTTTAGGTTATTGTTGAAGAAGGTCTTAGGTGCTTAATTTCCGTAAATTCAATAGAGTGAGAAAATAAAGGATAGTCAAAGAGTATGAAATTCAGAGTTTCATTCCAAGTCGTCAAGTTTTATGAAAATTGGTCAAGGAAAAAACTTTAGGACACCGAGTCCTTTCTTTAGCCCCACTTTCTCTCACAAAAATACACGAGCCCCCTGTTTTTTCTAGTTAATTTGGTTCTGCTTGTGTCATGTCAACGTAACAGCTTCTTATTAAAAATTAGTCCTCAACCAAACTACCATTATTCTTCACTTAAAATAACCAAACGGGCCCTTATTTCTTAGACTTGGGAATAATTGGACTCACCATGTTCATATCTAACAACTCCAAAGAATATAAACTGATATCTGCTACTTGCTCAAGTGGTATGCATTTTCACATTCCTATCTTTCCAAATTTTAATAGTTGCTCAGGGTAGAGAACCTTTGAATATTTCTAGGGCCAAATTGGAAGAATTGTAGGAGAAAACTGAGTTCTGTGTGGATGTTTGAACAAATACATAGGTATTTATAGAGTTTTTGGTTGAATTTTAAGTTAAATAATTGTTTTAAATTATTTTAGCCGTTGAATTTAATTTGGACCGTTATATTTGATTATATTCGATCTAAGTCGTTGGATTCAATAAATATACAAATATAAAACTAAAAAAAATAATAATATGAACCTGGACCGTTGGATTAACCAATGGCCCATTTAAATCCAGTCGTTGGATTGAAAAAAGTAGCCGTTGGGCTACATAATTGGCTGACACTCGGGGGACAACCTGTCACATCCCGATCCGGGACGGATCACTTCCCGGGCCCGCTCCACCACCGTAGCACGATATTGTCCGCTTTGGGCTTACCATTCCCTCACAGTTTTGTTTTTGGGAACTCACAAGCAACTTCCCAATGGGTCACCCATCATGGGATTGCTCTAGCCCCCTTCTCGCTTAACTTCGGAGTTCCTACGGAACCCGAAGCCAGTGAGCTCCCAAAAGGCCTCGTGCTATGTAGGGATGGGAATAAACATATAAGGATCACTCCCCAGGGCAATGTGGGATGTTACACAACCCCACATGGGTGGGCCCGACTTATCTCCCTCTTTGGCGCGTGCAAGGATGATTTCACTGTGTGGGCGATTGGAAGATGGGTAGTGGGCTTCACAGCCCCTGTTTCAGTCTCAGTTGGTGGGACCCATTTTGCTTTGTGGCCTAAAATTGGGCTGGTATTTAGCCTCAAAATAGGTTTTAGGTTTTAGGTTAATTTTAGGTTATGGGTTCGAGTGGATTTTTGGGGAGGGGGGTGGTGGGGGGAATTTTAGGTTTTAGGTCATTGTTGAAGAAGGTCTTAGGTGCTTAATTTCCGTAAATTCAATAGAGTGAGAAAATAAAGGATAGTCAAAGAGTATGAAATCCAGAGTTTCATTCCAAGTCGTCATGTTTTATGAAAATTGGTCAAGTAAAAAACTTTAGGACACCGAGTCCTTTCTTTGGCCTCACTTTCTCTCACAAAAATACACAAGCCCCCTGTTTTTTCTAGTTAATTTGGTTCTGCTCGTGTCATGTCAACGTAACTGCTTCTTATTAAAAATTATTCCTCAACCAAACTACCATTATTCTTCACTTAAAATAACCAAACGGGCCCTTATTTCTTAGACTTGGGAATAATTGGACTCACCATGTTCATATCTAACAACTCCAAAGAATATAAACTGATATCTGCTATTTGCTCAAGTGGTATGCATTTTCACATTCCTATCTTTCCAAATTTTAATAGTTGCTCAGGATAGAGAACCTTTGAATATTTCTAGGGCCAAATATCACTCCCACTCCAATTTACCAACTTTGAAGATGATTGGTTTTCTAGTCCCACTCAAACTTTATATACTCATCGAACCACCCATGATACTTGCCTTTGCGCACTGGGTGTACCTCTTCTGTGTGTCTTTCTCGTGGTGGAAACAGGACAAGGAAATACCCGACCGACTTGCCAGGGTTCGAGGGCGAGCAGGGTTTTTATTTTTATTTTTATTTTTATTTTTTTATTTTATTTTATTTTTTTTAATTTTAATTAACTGCAATATTTTGACAAAACTTTTTTTGGATACATTGACAAGAATAATCTTAGAGGTTACTGTCACTAATACTCTGATGATGCATTGAACTCACAGATAAAAGATTTTGTTGAACTGTCACAGTTTTTACATGTATTTGAATTTTGATTCATGTGCAAAGACAAAAGGGGTTTGTACATATCAACATTAATTTATCTAAAATTTAAAAATCATTCACCCATTCATATGAATCAAATAAACTGACAATTCTTCGTGAAAATATTACTCGTTATCATAATTTTAGGTTTGTTCAATACAATGAATGACTAATGATCTCTAAATTGAATGAATTATCTTAAAGATGATCTTTAAATGATGATAAAAAGAACCAACAATTTTGATTAAAAAGTTTGTATGTCGAAATTAATGATGCAAATGGTCATTGCAACGCATCAAGTGCTTGGCTTGAGTTTTTGGTGGAGAACAGAACAAAAGGGTTATGTCAAGTTTTACGAGGCTTTCTCTTAGAATCTCAAGTTGGGAAGCCATAAGGACAGCGAGAAGGATCATGTCACCAGGATGGGGGAGAGCCAAGGGGACATTTACTACATCATCGGTGAGGCAGGAAGGCAGTGGAGGACTATGATGGGATGAAGCTCGAGGACAAACCAGAGGAAGAGACGCAGAAAAAGGAGAAGAAACAGGTCGTTCGAGAACCTGTCAAGACGATCAAGGACATTCTAGGGGAGAGAATAGAGAAGGTGGTGTCTGACAGAATCGTGGACTCACCTTGCTGCTTGCTGACCGCCATGAACGGTTACGTGGCCAACAAGAAGATTATGGAGATTAACCCTGACCACGGCATAGCGAAGGAGCTAAGGAAGAGAGCCGACGCGGATTAGAATGACAAGTCAGTGAAAGGACCTTGTGCCGCTGCTCTATGACACTGCTCTTCTGTCTTCTGGTTTCAGCCCTGATGACCCCAACACCTTTGCCGGGAGAATTCACTCGATGCTGAAATTGAGCCTGGACATTGATGAGGATGACACCGCACGTCGAAAGAGAATAAGATTGAGGAGAGGCGGACGAACGATAAGCCGACTGAGCTTCAAAACAGTACTAGTGTTTTTATACGTGTTTCTTGTAGGCACGCATAAAGATCGTCCGCGGATCTGGCTAATGTTAATTCAGTATCCAAGTTTTGTAATCTTTTGTTTCAAATGTTTACTAAAGATCTTTCGTTAACGAGGCACCATGTAACGAGTAGATGTGATCATATATAACATTTCCAACTTTTAGTTGTATATCTGACTGTTAGACGGTGAATATATTGAGTCCAAAAGATCAGATTTCTCAAGTACGAACTATATAGTAAAGGTAAAGCCATGAAGCTAAAAGTTACCAAACATTCATAGAGAAATTGATCCAAGGCTTTATATAGATAGACGACGAAACGAAAACAATTTTGCATAGTGCGATTCAAAGACCGAGTATTATAAAGTTAACATCTAATACAATCCCTCGACTATTTCAAACCTTGACGATTTAACAAAACTGCTACAATCTCCTAATATAGAATATGCCATCTTGTTCTCAAAATCCAACCTCAGGAAACCAAGCACTGATCAAGTAACAACTCCCTCAAGAAAGGTTAGAGCTGCTAGCCGGGCCTGCACCGAAACCACCAGCTCCACGACCGAAGCCAGGCCTTCCACCAGGGCCCTGCGATACAGAAGCAATAAGCAAAGATAAATTTAAAGGTTTTTGGACGATGTGCAGCAATATATACAAAGACATGGCAAGTAAGAGAAAGGAAGATGAGTCAAAGTCCAAAAGAGAACAATTACAGCTCGTCTTATGAGTCAGTTTCAAGCTAGAATAGGATCATATTCCAAAAGTGAGTAAATATTGTACTCATGCAACACAAAGCTCCATGGCTGTCGATAATAAACTATCAAAATTTCCAAAAATAGTGAGCCAAAGAAAGCCAATTGCTTACCTTACAAACAGTAAAATATTAGAAATTATTGGCAACAGAAAAATTACCCCAAAAGAAGGCTTGAAATCAGCAGGAGCTCCACCCTTATCACCAAAGTCACCACCAGGTGCACGGGGTCCTCCACGGTACCCATCCCTGTCACCACCGAATCTACGCTCTCCATCAAAGCGAGATGGGCCACTGTACAGACAGATAATCAACAATCCAAATTATAACCAAAGCGACTTCAATCATGTCAAAATAAATTCGCACAACAGGAAAATGTTGCAAATCAGACAAAGCAATTTCTTCCTGCATAACCAACATTATATCTACCAAAAAACTTAGTGGTTAAACCCAAAAAAAAAAAAAAAGATCAACAGATTTAACAAACATTTCAATAATCTATTGTGCCCGAAACAAGTTTCGATTACTCCAACCCTTACTGCAGATTTTTGCAGAACTCAGAAAGCAAAACAATTTTAGTCAAAAGGTATCAAATTTAATCAATCAAACAAGCAACCTACACAAAATACATGTACATAACAACTTATCAGCCACGTAAACGAACATTTAAGAATTAAAATGAAAACAATATACCCTTCAAATACAATATCCCAAGACAACCAGACCCAATTTGGAAATCAACAAATGCAATCAAAAATAAAGAACAGGAAACAAATCGATTACCGTGGGCGGTCACCAGACAGCCCCATTGGGCGGCCAGCAGGTTTGGCCTGCTTCTTCAAAGTTGCAGGGACAATCTCAGAAGGGAGATTGAGGTAGGTCCTCAAAAACTCAATACCGTCATTGGTAAGGTACCAGTAGTAATGCATCCAAGCAAAAGTTTCTCTCACATACTCCTTCGACTTAAGGCTCTGCATCAGCTTAATCACCTGCAGGTTCGGCACATCGATATCCGGGTGCTTCGCCAAGTTATAGTCCTTTTTTGCATAACAAACTCCCTCTGCCCAAATTATATTTAACGAAATTCAACAAAAAAATTGAAAAAACTAATCTTTGCAATTTGCATAGCTTTAAACAGAAATATCCCTCTGCTCAAATTAAATTCAACAAAATTAAACAAAAAATTGAAAAAAAATTAACAACTCTAATTAGAAAAGTTAACAAAAATCTAATCTTTATTTGGGTACCTTGAAAGAGGTACTTGGAGATCTCACGACGGTTCTTCTCTGAAATGATCTACGACAGAAAAATAACAGAACCAAACGAACAAATCAGAGAAATAAACAGATAAACATGTTCTTTTCCCACCATTTCAGTTTCTCAGGAACCAAACAGAGGATAAGAGAAATTTGGTTGAGAAAATACCATGGTTGGGGATGAGCTAACGACGGCAGAAGGGGGACCCGGCGGCGAAGGTCTGGGTGCTCTGGTACTCTTATCGTCTGCTCTGCTGTGTGGAGTTAAACCCTAAAACTCTGCTGTGTGCGACACGTAGTGGGTTTTTTGGTAGCAAGATATGGGCCTTGGTATCTACTGCCCTAGTGGGCTTTGAGGATCTTTCGTTCTTTCAACTTACTCATGGGCTTGCTTAGCCCTGATATTTTGGACCCGACTCATTAACCCGATCCGACCTGATCCGATCAGTTAATATTAGTATTTGGATGAATGTTTAACGGGTCGGGTCGCTAACGAGTGAACCCGTTAACAACCAATTAAATAACGGGTCACTTTGGATCAACACGTTAGTACCCGTTAGTTGATGATGTTTCAGTAATTTTAGTCAAGTCTTAATAACAAAAAATAAACTCTATGCAAATAATAATAATAATAATAATAATTGTTAACGGGTCAAATGGGTAACCCGTTAGTTTAACTGGTCGGATTCGGATGACCCTTTAGCTTAACGGGTTGGGTTCGGATGACCCGTTAAGTTAACAGGTCAGGTTGAACCCGACCCAAACCGAATAAATCCGACCCATTTACAGGTCTAGGCTTGCTTAGTTTCTGTTATATTATGGCTGGCCCTGAGAAAATATGTATACACTTTATTTTTTATTTTTCTCTGTTGTCTCTCTTTCATCTCGCTCTTTCAACCCGCTACGACTTATCATTGTAGTCGATGTATTTATTAACAGCTGAAAATTAAAAAAAAATGTGAAAAATAAAAAAGTATGCGTGAATACTGAATAGCACGATCTTAAAAGAAAACTCTATGCAGAAATATTGAAATCACATAAAATTCATATATGATTTATAAGTGTATATACACTTTTGAGTGATTAAGGAATCATCGGCCGGTGTCGTGTCAGTGAGACATATGGCATCAATTCCTGTTCTCCTTAGTGGCCGACCATTTGTACAATGTCCATCTATGATTCTTTTTGTTTTGGGTCGAAACATCTATGATTCTATATATCAATTCTCAAGAACTGGACTTAACCTCTTCTTTATTTCCATGGCCATCTAACTTTTAATTTGCGTAAGGAAGGGCAATGGTTATGATTGATGTTATTTACCCATAATCGTTTATATTTAAATTCGCATAATCGTTTATTCGTTGAGTAATTATATAAACGGTTATACTCATACTTATAACTATTTATAAATGGTTAACCATACGAGTACCCATTTAACCATAATCGTTTACCATTTACCTGTTTACCCATTTTTGAACCCGTTTATCCTTTTTTTTCTTTACCCATTTACCTATTTTTCACCCGTCTACATGTTTTTTTTTTTTTTACAACTTGACAATTACAAAAGAAATTTTTTTCATAATTTTCGTTTTCTGACAATTAAATACCATTATAGGTACATTTTTAAGTTTGCTCAATACATTGTTTTCTCAACAAACACAAAACGATGAAATATTATTTGGTAAATATTGCTGGCCAGCAGCTTTAAGATAGAAAACTAACATATATGTTTAGACTCCACCAACCTAATCGGCACCGCAACAAATTAAGCCAAATTTTTCTCTTCAATCGTGGGATGTGTAACTTCAAACATTGTAGTTAGCTACGTAGAGCACGCTCTGAGATATTTTCAGTAGCAGAGCAGTCCAGCCTCCTTGTAGTTCCCAGACGTTTCGGAGGAAAAGTTTCGAAAGGCGTATCGGATGAGCAAGTGAACGTTCAACATGATATGCGCAGAGCTGGAGTCGGCGGCTTTCAAGAAGACCACAATGATTACGCGTGTACTTTAGAGTTCGCTCAGTAGCCCTACTAGTTTTAGAGTTCGCTCAATAGTTTTTAAATTTTACATATATTAAATTAAATGGGTAAATGGATACCCGTTATAACCGCGGATAATACTCATAAACGATGGATACCCGTTATAACTGTGGGTAATACCTATAACCGCCCATTTAAATTTCTCGGATAAACAGTTATATCCATAACCGTTTGTTTGTCAAAACGGTTACTCATAACCGTAACCGTGAACTTTAAATGGGTGGGTAACCGCGGTTACCCAAACCAATAGGTATTTTGCCCATCCTTGAATTTGAGCAAAACAAGGCCATGCGCCATTGATAGGATACTAATTAATTGATTAATCATACTAATTTCAAACCTCGAATCAGTTAAGTTACTCTTCTGCTCTATAAATGGTCAAATCACGTTTTCAGTCCATGCAGTCTACAATTTTATACGTAGATATGATCAATGATGAATTCAAGACTCTAACTTCGTAGGTCCTATTGTAAAAGATTCTAAGCGTATAGTGTTAAAAAAAATCAATTTTTTTTATTCAGGCATTTAGTTAAGTATTTAGTGGAGTTATTATTGACCCTAAAAACTATCTGACCTACATAGCGGGCATGTCGATTAATTAATAAGCTAACTACATCTTTCGATCAAATGCGGGGCGTGCCAACTCGTCGGCCAAGTTCGGCCAAGAAGTAAAATGAATGTTGATGTGGCGTTAGGCGCGTTGCTAACTTCTGCGTCTTGCAATTGCAGTCGAGAAAGGAACTCGTCTC